>NC_082601.1:45451670-45623099 GCF_030936135.1 Gavia stellata
AAAAGAAAATCACTAGGATTTTTTAATGGGTCTCAGATCTTGGATGCTCACACAGAGAGTACAGAAAGGAGCCCACATGTTTGAGAGCACAAGCATTTGTTCTCTACCAACAGGGTTCCTCCAAAATGGATGCATTTGGCCATCCAGAATTACTTGTCATGATGAATGTCTCGGCTGTAGGTTTGCCAGGAGATTTTCACATCTTTTTGCCCAGTTTAATTGGAGTTTGTGAGATGGCCAGCTAGAAGGCCCAGAGCATTGGTGTGAATGCACTTAAAGAGCTGACAGTGTATGAAGGAAAGTGCATTTCAAATGATCTATTGGGGTATTGTTAATCTCAAGAAAAGATAGTGGCTAATTTGTCTCCAATCTTCTGTGAACAAGGACAGAGAACCAGACTGTAGCTCTTGAAGGACAGGGGTGGTTAAACCTCATACACCAGCCATCTCTTCTGGCTACTAAATTCTACTTAAGTGAAATTAAAAAGGGAGGAGAAAAATAGTCTTTGAGCAGAGATTCACTGGTTTTTCTGCAGTTCCATCAGCTTTCAAGGACAGCTCTTGAGGTGGAGGTCTTACACCCTCTTCGCACTGGCACAGTGGCCCTCTTCATAGCAATATTCATCTGGTGGTGTTTGATTCCCCTGGTTTTAGCCTTTTTTCAATTATGGACAAAGAATTTTTTTTCTGTGCTACTGCTTCAGTAAGTAAAGTCAAGTTCTGCCGATTTGGGTTTCAGACAAGGGGGTTTTCTCACAGTTCCAATTTGATTTCCTTAAGGAAGAATATCCCAGTGCACACCCCAATGCACACTTAAACCTGTTGCAAGGGATAAATAACAAACTAAATCTGATGTGCTATAACTTGTTTACCCACAAAGCAAAGAGCAAGAGAGGCTACAGCTAAAGGGAAGGTGAGGTGTTAGGGACAGGGTAGAGGACAAAGCAGAGGACCCCGCGTCTCCCGCAGGTACTATGTTGGATTCTGGAGAACATGCTCCATATCCATGTGTTGTTTCAGAGGGTCTTAATCTCTGCGTTACTGTTTTATTTGTTGATGTACCCTGTACCGTCTCCCGTTGTTACAGCATGCAGTAGAAAATCTGACTGCTGGAGGTGCTTCTAAAGTAAAGTTGTCTCCTCTTTAAATGAAACTTGCCAAGTCAAGTTGAACTGATGAAGCAATCTGTGGGCTTTTTTTTTTTTGTAGTTTGCTGTTTGAAATGTCAGCAGTCTGTCTCAGAGGGCAGATGTATTCAGATTCCCAAATCATCCTGCTGCAAACATATGCACATAAAATACCTCTTCTTTGTGATTCCGGTAGACCCAGTGCTTTTTTTTTTTGGCTTTAGAGCAGCAGGTAGCTCAGAAGCTCTGCATTGCCAGGGAAGGATAGGGCCAGAAGGTGCTGGTAGGGGCACCCATCTTGGCTAACTACAAGCAAAAGCCGGAGAACTTTAGCTGGTTTTATACAGACTCCTGCAGCTGGTGCTTAAAAAAAGAGGATGCGTTGCCCTTCTGCTTGGTTAGGAAACTGCTTAATGGAAGAGAGAAACAATGTGCAATTGGAAAACTGTGCCTCATGCATGCCCCAAAGCCATTTTATTTAACAATTGGGCCACAGGAGCAGAAGCTTCAGGTGTTTTTTGACTTTTGGGGGTTTGGGGGGCTCTTTTCGAGCTATAGGGGAGCCCTTTTTCAGTTTACTTAATGCTCCAGTTTACCTAGCGGTGAGGTACTACCTGGAAGGCAGGCTGTGGAGTCTTTGTGTTGCAGAACAAAGAGCCTGTTCCTGCTTCCCATATTGATTGCTGCCTAGCTTGAATGTGATGTTTTCATTAGTAGCTGAAAGGCAGTCCCGTTTGGTTTGCGAGCTGCCTAATAGGGGAAAACAATTGTGGAACAAAAGCATTTGGCTTCCACTAGAATCCATTAAAGCCTAATTAAAATACTAAGTAAGAGGGATACAGCAGCACTGAAGTGATGCCCGTGAACACTGAACACTCAGTGTGTGTCAGCGTAAACACAGGTAATTGTGCTTATGCAAATAAAATGCAGCAGTGGTGTTTCAGCTCATCTGAGAAGAAAATGTCAGGGATGGGCTGTGGAGATGTGCGCTGCATACCTGTGAAGTGAGATCCTATTGACAGCAGCAGCAGTTGTACTGTCTGCTTGGTTCTCACACCAATTTACCCTCTTTTTTATTCTTTTTTTTTTTCCCCCCTCCCCCTGGATGCTTGAAAGTGGGGGAAGATGAAAGAACTGGTAGAAGAACAGTACCTGGGTTGAGCTGCTCTGCATCAGCTGGGCCCTGGTAACAGCAGTAAGAAAGAGCTTAGTGCCTATCTCCAGAGCTTGCTACAGCCCTGCTTGCTCAGAGGAACTTGCTGTTGTGCCCAAGCCGTTAAGGTTTCTGAAAGCAGCCAAGAATAAAGTGGAAGTGTTGGGTACGAAGGGCCTCAGGAAGCTTGGAAGAAGAGGCCTAGCCCTCTCACTTGATCGTATGGCAGAGGCTAGGAGCAAATGCATCAGCACAGCGAGGGTGTAAGTCTTCCCACCTCCCTGGTGTGCGGTTAGAGGGGAGAAGTTTCCTACTGGAAGAATGTGTTTTATGGATATGATTTTTACTTTACTGAGTGGTTGAGAACACTCTGAACTGGTAGAAGAAAAATGGTTCCTAAAATGTAATGTTTCACTGGCAACAAGTTCTGTTGTTTAGTAAGTGCCCCAGGTTAAGGCAGCTTGGTAATTCAGTGGGAACACCTCTCTCCTGTTCTCCCCCATTAGAGATGCACTGTCTGGGGGACCTGAAGTTTCCTTCCCCCTGCGGCGTATCCCTTCATGGGATCGAGCTGTCCTGCGCCCCAGGATACTGTTCTGCAGCAGTGTGTACTTGGGCTTCCCCTCAGGATAGCGGCCCTCAGCACTTGGGCAGCCAACACTCATTTCCAAGCTGCACTGTGGCTTACAGTTACTGGTGGAAGTAGGGATTTTTTGCATGTTGGAAGTGTTTATTACTTTGAAGCGGAAGAACAATTCTTAATTTTGGCAGCAGCATTTTTATTTCTTGGATCCTTCTCCATTTACTCAGGTCTCCTATAGAAACTCCTTCTACCTTCCCAAAACTTTGTTCCCTGTTGTGCAGGCAACAGCAAAGCTCTGCTGTGAGAGGGTGTCCATGTGCTTGTGATAATTGCAGCTGGTTGCATGACGACTAACCTTTTAATGTGGAAGCAGCGCTTAGTCTTCAGTTGTCACATTAATGCTTTGTTTTGTGCTTTCTAGCTGTATATCCAGCATTGGCTTTTGTTCAGTTCTGTCTGTTTTTTGTGTGTGTTAAGTATAAATCTTTTTAACCCAGTGTTATTTTTTTCCATGGTTTTAACTGATTTGCAGTTCCTTAGAGAAGTGTCTTGGGGATTAGGGTGACTTAATGCGAGTTAGACGTGGGTGGGCAGCATCCATTATTCTATGATGCCTGTGATGGGAATTGCTGCTGCAGTCGCTCTCTTGAGCCCAGAGGTTGTCACCCTTTTATCGCTTCCTGTAACGCCAGAGATCATTCCTTGTCTTGGCCGTGGGGCTCCTGATGGGTCTATGTTGAGCGTGCTCAGAAAATACCCCTCGGAAAGGCACCTCTTTCTGCAGGTCTAACCCAGTGGCTGCGATTGTGGCTCTGGGGAGCAGGCAACGTGTTACTGATACCAAAGACTTAAACAAATTAGTTAGCATACAAAAAACCCAGATCCCTTTGTGCAACCTTTGTACAGATGAGTTAAGATGATACTGCCTTGCACAAACTGAAATATGCATTAGTTTTCCCGGAAACAGGCTGGCTGTGGCGATTAGCTCTATTGGGTTATGTTAATGTTGTCTACCTGGAGACAAAAGCAGACCTGGCACCTGATATAGCCTCTGGGTCTCCTGATAATGGCCGATATGCAAACTTGAGACTTGGCCAAACAGCCAAGTCAGTGAAATGCCCCAAATGGGTGCCCTAAGGCTGACCTACCTCACTATACTGTTAAAACCCACACCTCCTAGCTAGAAAAGCCCCCAACCCAAATAAGCCCCCTACTCTCTGGGCATGTGTAGTGAATTAAAAGAGAACTGTATCTTTAAGATGCAGTAAGAAAGATCCTAACCAATAGTTAGCTGAAGGGTGGGACCAGGAGGCGTAACTAACTTTGTTAACTGTTTAAATACCTGTCATGATTTCAACCGGGTGTGCACGCTGGGAGGAAGGATCCCCCATGCACCCAGCGCTGCAATAAACCAATGTCGGCTTTCTAAACTATCATTTGGGTTGGAGAGTTTTCTTGGTTACGATTTTCGGTAACATTACCGGACAGGAATGGTCCGTACTGCGAAGCCCTGCGTCCACAGCTGAGGAAAAGCAGCAAATCTTCCACGCTCGGGTTCAGAGGACCGGCTTAAATAAACTCGGTACAGGGAAGGGTGCTGGAGCCAGCCGGGCGTCCCCGGCCAGGGCCCCCTCGCTCCGGGAGCTCCTGCGGGGGGGCGCGTTTGGGGTCGGCAGCCGGGGGCCTCTTCCACCCGCTTCGGTGCCGCCGCACGGGTGGGCGTGGGGCAGCAGCCCCGGGACAGCCGCTGCGGACCCCTCTGTCCCGGGAGGGGAGGGGAGGGGCGGGGAGGGGCGGGCCGGGACCGCCGCCCCTCTGCCCTGCGCCCGCCGGGGTCTCTCGGTCCCGCCGGCTGCCGCCCAGCGAGGGGGGTTCGGCGGAGCTCGGCAGGGGTGTCCCGGGACCCGCCCGAGGAGAGCTCCTGCGTGGGCAGCGCCCGGGCCGGTTCGCCTGGGCGGGGGCTGCGGCACCGGCACCGGGCCCGGCCCAGACCCGTCCCGCCGAGTCCCGCCGGGCCGAGGGGATCGGAGCGGAGCCGAAATCACCCGAGCCGGGCCGAGTCCCGTCGAGCCGAGCCCAGAGCAGCCGAGCCGAGCCGAAACGACCCGAGCCCAGCCGAGCCCGCGGATCGGAGCGGAGCCGAAACGACCCGAGCTGAGCCGAGTCCCGCCGGGCCGAGCCGGAATGACAGGAGCCCCGCTGACATTTTGTGAGTTCTTTCTGGTTAGAATTCTTCTCTTCAAGGTCAGTTGATCACTTTCTGGGGCAGTGTGTGAATATGGATAGTATTTGGGTTTTACTGTAGCTGAGTAATTACCCCTTAGGCTCTTTGGCTGTGGAGGGGCAGTTTGTTGTGTGCCTGCAGAACAGCCTGAGGCAGATTGGTTTCATCCACTGAAAACAGCGAAATAGCTGTTTTGGAAACTGCCTGTTAGTTACGAGAAGGTGATTGAGGAGAACTTCATGTATACATTACGTAACCTTTTATACACACATGTGCGCGCACACACGCACGCCTGTGTATGTATCCACATGTGGAAGTGTATATGCTGTGAGCTTATAGATTGAGAGCTTTAGGAAAAAGAGTAGTAAACCACTGCATACAGAAGAATGTTTGATTTGTGGCGAGGAGTTTATGTAAAAATGTGTTTTACCCTTTAGGATGGCGCCAGAAGTTGCTGCAGTAGGAAGAAAAGGTGGCTATAAGCACCTCTGTGATCTGTGGGCAGCTGGAATAACTGCTACAGAGCTTGCTGAGCTTCAGCCTCCAATGTTTGACCTACATCCCGTGAGGTTAGCAAAGGGTTAAAGCGTGGTGTGTAAGTACAGCTTCCCAAATCATCCATTTGGAGTAGTGGCTGCATGGGTGCTTGTGGTGTTTGGGGGTACTGCAAGGGTGTTGGGTTGTAAGTGTTCTGGATGTACGTGATAGAAATTGTGACAACTCCGTTTGCTGCATAAATGCGTCATGTTGTCCTGGTAGCGTCTCTTAAACGGATGGACTTCTTCCTGCCAACTAAACAATGTATTCAAAATTCATGGCAGATAATGTACTGCCATGTCACCCACAGAAATACTGTTGTTTTTTTTAGAGCGCTTTTCCTAATGATGAAAAGCAACTGCCAGCCTCCTGAATTAAAGGACAAAATGAAATGGCAAGTACTTTTCTGTTTCAGTAGATAATGATCATGTATTTCACTGGGCAATTGATTCTCATGCTTACCACTTCCTTTTACAGGTCCAATAGTTTCCATCATTCTGTGAAAACGGTACGTAGAAAAAAATCCTGAAAAAAGACCGACAGCTGAAAAGTTACTACAGGTATAAATTTATGTGTGGGATTTTTTTTAAGTTCTAAAATTAAAATGTGCTTAATATGAGCGGTTGGAATTTTAATCTGTGTTTTTCCTTCTGTCTTTCAGCATCCATTTTGTTACCCAGCGATTAAATCCAAGTCTTGCTATTGAACTTTTGGATAAAATGAATAATCCTGATCATTCCACTTACCGTGATTTTGATGAGGATGATCCTGAGGTAGGAATACGTTTTAATCACAGGATCAGATTAAGTTTTCATTTGCCGACAAAACTAAATGCTTATGGTTCATTGAGGCACAGAATGTTTTGTGATCTGGGAACAGGCTGAAGGGTTGCTTTTACTTTTGGTTGTGCTGCTCTGTCACACGTCCAGGCCCTTAGCAAAATTCATTATATTTGGGGGAGAGACGCTCAAAGAGAAAGAGATGAAAACACTTTAAAATTTTGTTTGTGGTTGTCCTTCAACAATTTTGCAGCAGTATGTGTGGACTGCTTCTCCAGTCCCGAGTTCTGTCGTGCATTCTGCTTTCTGTTTCTTTGTGGAATTATGTTTCCATTCGTCTGCAAAGCAAGCATTCATAAAAATAATTTTCTACTTCTGTAGAACTTGTTCTTTTGTTCCTAATTTGCTTTCCTATGAGAAGAAGAGAATGATCCTGTAGTTGTTTTTGTCAAGCGTTTTGGTATGTGTTTCTTGCAGATTCTATTTTCTATCTTGGAATACTCTGAAACTCCATTTCACCTACGGTTTTGTCAAAGACAAAATTTCTGATTTTCTGCTTTAACAGCTGGGAAAAAAATAGCACGCTTATGTAAGATGATAAGCAGTGCAGGACTGAAGTGTTTCATAAACAAGAGAAAACAGATATTCTGTTACTGCATCCTGTCTTCATACTTAACTGTATGTTAGTGAAGACTTTCCAACTATCAATACCGTTAAACTGAGAGGCCAAAAAGGAAATGTTATCTGAGCAAAGACAAATGCTGGCCAGCATTGTCTTTACTTGCTCAAATCCAGTGTTTTAAAAACCCTTGTGTTGAAGGTGAGGACACTCTACAGATAAAATGTCTCCAAATAATTCTAACTTTCATGTACAAAAACGTACATGCAATCTTTATTTTTAGCTTCTGTTTGATTTCTGTCTTTCTTTGTTGCTATTATGCTAAAGAAACCTGCTAAAAACCAGGTACACAATACTGGGTTTCAAGTGAATATATTTTGGTATTGAAGTCTTTTATTGTTCACCTCTAGCCTCTGGTAGTGCCTCATAGGATACACTCGAGAAGTAAAAATGGGAGAAGAGAAAAGACACGCTCTGAAATAAACTGTAAGCACGTGTAATATGACAACATTAAATATTCTTAAAATAATCATTGATATTCACATATTTCAACTAGTATTCTGCATAGCTGACGTATATAGAAACATTTTTAGTGATACAGAGGAAAAGAAAAACTTATGCTGTTTCACTTACGGATGTAGGTTCTAGATGACTATGCCAAAGAAACATTAGTGTAAAACATTTGAATACACCTTTTGTCAGCACTTCAGCAAATCTCACTATTGCTTCATCTTAACTGAACAGGACGCAACCTGAGCTCTTCTGAGAGCTGGCTGGTATCGCTTCATATGCCACTGCAGCAGAGATATTCGGAGTGATGCCAGATTGTGCTAGGTAGCAGAATGGCAGAGGAAGATTTTTCTGCCTTAATTTAGTCTCTTGTTGTAGTTTGAACTGAAACAGTCCTGTAGAAATCAGGAGAGGAGGTGGTTGATCGCTGGCCATTACAAGCAGACTCCATCCCCCAAACTGTAGTCATTCTTTTGTTTGAATTAAATCAGAGCAATCCTTGGCGCTTTAGTTGTCTTTCCTGAAGCTAAAATTGAGGGGAGGAGTGTTAATGAGCGTCTGCCAAAGGGCTTTCCTGGAAGATGCGATAAGCTCTCTCCAAACTCCATTCATGGCTCTTTAGTGCTAGTGATCTCCCCGAAGAACAGGTCCCAGAGGGAATTCCCACAATGGCTGTGTGTTTTATCTAAATTACATCTGTATTGCTGCTCTAAAGAGGACACTTGACGGCCCTGTTTGCTGAATGGTTTTCCTCCTCTTTCTAATGACTAGGTGGGGCAAGTGGCGATCGTGCTGCCTTTGTGATGGAAGAGTACTTCCTGTGCCCCTTAGTTTCCAGCAGGCACAAGTTGGGGGTGTGCCTGTGTCAGAAGTTTCCATCAGTGGGGCTATGATGCACTCATTAAACGGGATTTGTCTTTTTTGTTAGCCTTTGGAGCTGAATTGGGTCTAATTGCAGTCCAGCTTAGATTCTTGTTTTCCTTTTCTCCTCTTTAGTTGGTCAAGTAAAATTTGGTCCACCCTTGAGGAAAGAGACGGAGCCACATGGTGAGTTTGTGAGTTACAAGCAGCATGGGCTATGCTCTGCACATTATTCCCTGCAAATGTCTGTGGAGGAGGAGAAGTTCAAGGTGTGTAGCATACCTCCTTAGCGCTACTGAAGTTGGTAGTGATTTTTCTGACAAGTGCCATATTGGTCCTGGATCTTTTGGTGCCATTGCAGTATATGCAGCAAGACCCCTGATTTGTGGGCTCTGCCAGGTGTGATGTATGTGCTAAGCAACAGCCCTTGGTCTTGTGGGTTTCCTCTATGCTTTATACCTCATTGCCAAGTATATCATTCCCCTTATTTATAGAGTTATTTTTTTAATTGTAGAATGCCTGTGCATATTCAAATGTTCCTCTCCCTTGTGCTTGTATTGACAATGATTGAGAATGGAAATAATAAAATGGAGAGCCTGGGAAAGAGGTATTGACACGCGGAAACAAACTTCACAACTCACACAGAGTTATAAAGCAGGCATGTTTATTGCGGCGCCGGGTGCAAGGGGATTTCTCCTCAAAGCTTGCACACCGGGTTAAAATCATGACAGGTATTTAAAACAGTTAACAACGTTAGTTATTCCTGCTGGTTCTAGCCCTTAATTAACTCTTGGTTAATACTTTTCTTACTTCATCTTAAAGTTACAGTTCTCTTTTAATTCACCACACCTGCTGAGAGAGTAGGGGGCTTAATTGGGTTGGGCTTTTCTAGCTAGGAGGTGTGTTCCTTAGTGTTATAATGAGATTATAATGAGACAAGTTAACTCTAGGGCACTGTTTTGGCAGTCCATTCTATTTTTCTACGATTCGTCCTTGTGCTAATAGTTATTGCTAGTTAGCAGAGAGCTGGTGAAGACAGTCTTTATCTGTCATATGTCTAAGTGCCAGGTGCAGTTGTTATGAACTATCTTCTTTACATTCTTCTAATTCTTCTTGCTTGTTTTTAACACTTGTTTTTGACCTTGTTTTTCAAGATGTTCTGTAACATTTCCCCCCTTTGAGACTTATGGATATATTTTATAATTTCCATAAGTCTCAATCCTTCTTACCTGGATTTCACCAACTAAACAGAAGGTGATTAACCTTGTCACACATTCTCAAATCTACCTCTCCTCTTACAACCTGGAAAAAGAAATAGAATATAAAATATTTCAATTCTAACCTGATTATGCACGCATTAATATTATTAATACTATAATAGTATCAATATTATTAATAATAATTTCTAAGAGCCTTACTGAAGCAATTCTGTGGAAAAATCAGTTATCTTATGCATAGTCGATACCAAGTCTTCTCAGTGGTTTGGATATTAGTGCAGTCTGAAGTTCTGGGATTATCATTATATCAGTTCAGCGATGCAGTTGAAACAACAAAGTCGGTACCGAGCCCGCGATCGGGACGGTTTTCCGAGATGAATAACTCAATAACAACTAGTTTGTTATTAAGCAGGCATTCTTTAATACAGCGCTGGGCAGCACTGGGGATTTGTCCACCATGAGTGCTCCAACAGGTTAGCAAAGCACCTCAGTTCATATACAGAAAAATCATACATATTCATCAGATTTCTACAAAGACTGGTCTTATCTGGTCTTATGTAGATGAGTTCCTGGAATTCATTTGCATAGTCCAAGCATGCGCAGTAAAATTAGGATTAGGGTCTTTTCACCCTCCGGTGGTCATTCATAGTCTTCTTCACACTGTCTGCTAGTTGAACTTCGGGCTTCCTTTGTCCATACATAGTCATGGGATTGGCTTATCCATCCTTTGGCCTCGGAATGTTAACGAGCTACCTCAAGGCCCATTTGATCTTATCAGGAAGGGAGTTACATATCTTGAAACATCCTATTATCAGTTCTGCTCAAGGAATAACTAAAACTATGCAAGTAAAGCTTTTATGTATCACAGTAGTGTCTCAGCCAGGGACCGTCAGTGATTTAACCCTTCATTCACAGTTAGGGTCATTAATTGCTCGTATATGATCACGGTTTAGGTTTGGCAACTTTGGTTTTTTTCTTAATTCTTTGGTATCAATCCCCCCTTTTGAAGTAGTTAGATTTTTATTACTTCCATATGTTTCTTTCAATGGTTCTTTTAGTACAGCCTATGCAGATTCCTATAATAATCGCAATCACGATCACATAAATTACTCCCTCCAACAATGTAGCTAACCATCCTTTTAGAGACCGCCCACCTAATTCTTGGAGATTTTTGTTGAACCGATTATTTTCCGCCGCCTCTTTTATCGCTCTATTGTCTTTTGCTACTTTTCTCATTTTGTCTAATTGTTCTTGCAGGTGATCAGTGATATTTGGGATGTGGATACAGCAGTGCTCTTTGTCTACCTTAAGATAGCCACTCACTCCTTGTTCTTTGACTAATAGCAAGTCTAAGGCCAGCCAATTTTGTAAAGTCATTTTAGTGTTAGCTTGGATTTGTTTGTTGATAATTTGGAATCCTTTCTGAGTGGCTCTCGATAAGGCTTCCACCTGCCAAGTCAGATTTTCTATTAACATTCGATTTTCTAAAGGCATCAGCCCTGGTAATGGGAAACTTTGGAGTCCCCACTCAAATTGTACTGCTGCGGAAGGCTCCGTCCAAATATCGGGGTCTTTTTCTGTCTCGGTATCCCTTTTAATTCATCCCCAATATTGAGCTTTGATTGGACTCTTTTTCCATATAAGACATAAGGTCAGTAATCCTGAAGTTGCTTGTCTAGTTATTGTACTAAGTCGTAGTCGGGTAGTCCAATACCCATCTGATGTAACCCAGGTTGTGTAGCCTGGGGATGGAACGTCTTGTTTACAATCATTAGTTGAAAAATTTTGGTTTTTACAACATTCTGTCATTGTCAAGGTAGAATTTAGGATTGATATTTCACTATAATTTAGAACACTGGGGCACATCCAATTGCTTCGGCTAACATAAGTAGCCTTCGTTCCCCAATTAAAGCCCCAGTCCACATTCCCTATATATTTCCAATGTCCTTCCAAAGGTCTGGTCCAAATTCTGAGTTTTGTTCTAAGGTTAGTACATTCTGGAGCGGTGGTTACGTTAGGTACTGTATTATTAGTGACACAGAGTTTCAGTAATCCTGCGGCCTGCCCGCCGGAGGCTGCCAATGCTATTTGCAGAAACTGGGCATGTAAGGGATGTGATCCCTTGGGGCATTGTTTTTCTGAGCCTCTCCCAAATACTGTTCTGTTGTCCCCTGATCTCCAAAAAGTAGCATCTTGTAAAACATCGCTTCCTCTCTGTCTACGTTTATTGTCTTTGTCTAAATAGTAAGAGACATTGGCCTGCTTAAAGGCTCCTGTGATGTTGTCGTGTTCCTCTAGTAAAGATAAATTTACCTGTATAGTGCCCCATGGGATGGGCTGACTGGCCGAGTGAGGGACTGGGACGCATGCTGTAACACTGGTAAGACTATGCATTTTGCCAAACCCTTGTATCAAAGTTAGAATTAGGTTTTCATCCAAATCTGTATTGACCTCTCCATCTGTATCAACTTCCGCACTTCCTGACATCGCTGCGAGAGATATAACCCAGAACTTCATGATTCCCGCGTTAATTTTAAACGTAAAGGTCCCTCTTGTTTGACAGCCCATTGTGGTGACGCGGCTGGCTTGATGCTGCTGCGACGTATCCACGGAGCGACTCCCTCAAGCTTGAAAGCAGTATGGGTGGTGAGTAAAACTTGAAGAGGTCCTTTCCACTTCTCTTTCAACAGCTCGTCTGACCATGTCTTCAGATACACCCGGTCCCCTGGTTGGTAGTGATGCACAGGCACGTCCAAAGATAGTGGCGTGCTCATAGTGATGTACCTGTGGAGAGAGGACAAAACTTTCCCAGAGAGATAACATATTCTTTTAGGTAATGTCTTCCTGCAATTTCAGGATTAACTCCTGTTTCAGTCATCTGATAAGGTTTACCATATATGATCTCAAAAGGACTAACCTTTTCTTTGGTTCTAGGCTGGATGCGTATCCGTAGCAAAGCTAAGGGTAAAGCATCCAGCCACTTTATCTGAGCCTCCTGGCAAATTTTACTTCTCTGTCTTTTTAGGCTTTGGTTCATTCTTTCTACTTTTCCACTTGATTGAGGTCTCCGTGGGGTATGGAGATCCCATTTTATCCCTAACGCTTTCGTCAAACTTTGAACAGCTTCTGCTATGAAGTGTGGGCCCCTATCCAAAGATAGTCCAATGGGTACCCCAAATCTCGGTATTATTTCCTTAAGTACCACTTTGGCTACTTCTTTTGCCTTGTTGGTGCGACAAGGGAAAGCTTCTGGCCAGCCTGAGAAAGTATCTAACGTTACTAAAAGATCTCGGTATCCATTTTGCCGTGGTAATTCGGAAAAGTCTATTTGCCAGTAGTCTCCTGTTTCCTCTCTTTGTCACCCCTGGTAAAGGTCTTCAGGGTAGGCGAGGATTATTCTTCAGGCATAGCTCACATTTCTTCGCTATGCTCTTAATTATTCCAGTCATTCGTACACTTAGCACTTGTGTTTTTAATGCTTCAACCATTGTTTGAATTCCCCAGTGAGTTTCTTGGTGTTGCCTATTGGCTATTTCACGCATCATTTCTTGTGTAACTATTACTTGGTGTGAAGGAGTTACCCACCATCCTTCTTGATTTTTGTTTGCTTTCAGTAGGTTAGCCAATGGATTGTCTTCTGGTGTATACTGCGGATTCTCAGGTCCCAAGCTCTGAACCCTTTCTGGCAAAACTAGCAATATTTGACCTTCAGCTGCTTCTCTCGCAGCTCTATCTGCAACATGGTTCCCTATATGCATTGGGCTATTTCCAGTTTGATGTGCCTTGCAATGCATAATTGCCACTAATCAGGGTAGATTAATTGCTGGTAGTAATTGTTGGATCATTGGCCCGTATTTGATTGGGGATCCCTGAAATGTGAGGAGTCCCCTTTCTTTCCAAATGGCTCCATGAGCATGCACCACTCCAAAGGCAAATTTTGAATCTGTCCATATATTAACAATTTTACCTTTTGACAGTTCTAATGCTCTCAGTAAGGCTATGAGTTCTGCTTTCTGGGCCGAAGCGTTGGATGGCAGAGCTTTGGCCTCAGTCACTTCCTTACCAGTTACTACTGCATAACCTGGTTTTCGTGTTCCATTCCGCATAAAGCTGCTACCGTCTATGAACAGGTCCCAGTCTGCATTTTCTATCGGTAGGTCTTTCAGGTCTGGTCTGCTGGAGCGCATCTGTTCTACAGTTTGCAAACAGTCGTGTGCTAATTCTTCTCCAGCAGGATCAGTAGTTAGGAAGGTCGCTGGATTCAGGATCGTGGTTACCTTCAGCTCCACGTTGTCTTGTTCCAGAAGAACGGCTTGATATTTCAGCATCCAGCTTGGTGACAACCAGTGTCCTCCTTTTTGTTCCAGCACTGCTGTAACTGCATGGGGTACAAATACAGTTAATTTTTGCCCAAGGGTCAATTCTCAGGCCTCTTGGATCAGTAATACTGTAGCCGCCACTGCTTGGAGACATGCTGGCCATCCTTTGCTAACATTGTCTAGTTGTTTTGAAGAATACCCCAGGGGTCTTTTCCAGGCTCCCAGCTTCTGGGCCAGTATCCCTGAGGCAATATGCAGTCTTCCATGCACAAATAATGCAAATGGTTTTTCCAAATTCAGAAGGCCTGGAGCTGGAGCA
Organism: Gavia stellata; assembly: GCF_030936135.1. Lineage (NCBI taxonomy): Eukaryota > Metazoa > Chordata > Aves > Gaviiformes > Gaviidae > Gavia > Gavia stellata. The sequence continues at coordinate 45,465,918 of NC_082601.1, forward strand.
TTCATTAAAGCTTGTTTCAATTTCATAAATGCATCTCTGCACTCCTGAGTCCAGAAAAGGAGATTTCCTTCCCCTTGTACAGCTTCATATAAGGGTTTGGGAGTGAGTCCAAACTTTATTATCCACAGGCGACACCATCCAGCCATTCCGGGAAATGCTCTGAGCTCTTGTTTCGATTTAGGTTCGGGGATCTGGCCAATGGCCTCTTTTCTTTCAGTTCCAAGACTACACTGGCCCTGTGAAATTGTGTACCCCAACTATATTACCTCCTGCTGAGCGATCTGTGCCTTTTTCCGGGATACTTTGTACCCTGCCGTCCCCAAAAAGTTTAGGAGTTCTATTGTCATTTGTATGGAATCCTTCTTGTCATTTGTTGCTAGCAGTGTGCCATCTACATATTGCAGTAAGGTGGTATTTTTATGCCTCTTTTGCCAGTCTTCTAATTCTCTGGCTAATTGATGTCCAAAGATGGTAGGACTATTTTTAAATCCTTGTGGTAATACTGTCCAACACAAGTGAGTTTTTCTACCTGTCTTAGGGCTTTCCCACTCAAAAGCAAACAGTTCTTGACTTCTGGCTGCTAGCGGAAGGCAAAAGAAAGCATCTTTCAAGTCCAGTACAGTAAACCATTTGTCTGTTTCCTTCAGGGTGGTCAAGAGAGTATACGGGTTTGCCACTACTGGGTGAACATCCTGTACAATTTCATTTCTAGCCCTTGAGTCCTGGACCAATCTATACTCTTCTGAATGCGATTTTTTAATTGGCAAGATCAGGGTGTTGTATTCTGGTTGACATTCTTTCAGTAATCCAAAATTTATGAATAGTTCTATTAATGGTTCTAATCCTTTTCTTGCCTCTAATTTAATTGGATACTCTTTTTGTCTTACCGGTCTGGTGTCTGGTTTCAACTGAATGATTACCGGTTCTGCCGCTCGGGATCGTCCTGGTGCTCCTGAAGCCCATACTAGAGGGGTTACAGGATTTTCAGCTGCTTCTGGTATTTCCTGTAACTCGGCTTCCTTCTGTAACATAAAAACTTGAGCATCCAAAGCTTTCTTGTCAGGAATATGGATTTGGATTTTTCCTTTTTCAAAAGTAATTTGTGCATTCAATTGACTTCATATGTCTCGTCCTAATTAGCGGCACAGGGCAATCAGAGAAATCGATGGGTTAACACCCTTTTCCCAATTGTAAACTTCAAAGGCTGGAAAAATGGCCGATTTTCTTTCTGCCCCGTGGCACCAATAACTGATGTACTCTGATTACTCAAATTAGCCTTGCATGTATTCAATACCAAATAAGTGGCCCCCGTATCTACTAAAAATTGTACTTTTTCATCCCCCAACTTTACTCTAACCAGGGCTTCTGTTGGGGAGGGTTCCGATTCTTCCCCCGGTCTCCCTCAGTCTGAATCTATTGTCATCATGTTAGCAGCCTGATTTGGCATCTTCTCACGACCTTGTCTTCTTAACTGCGGGCACTCCCTTTTCCAGCGTCCTTTCTGTTTGCAGTAAGCACACGGATTTATCTCCAGCAGCATTCCGACCCTCCGTACTCCACCAGGAAATCTTTTTCGCTTTATGGGAACTCTGAACTTGCTAGTTTCTTGGGCTATGGCTACTGCCAGCATCTTACTATCTTTAAGCCTCTCCTTTCTCTGCTTTACTTCCTCCACCTTTTCCCTGTTGTTGTACACTTTGCAGGCACGCTCTAACACTTTGTGCAATGAGCGGGCATCTGCCCCCTCTAGTTTCTGTAATTGCCGTTTTATGTAGACTGTCCCATAAAGATGTGGCCCAACGAGACAGCGTCTGCTTCATTGTCTGGATTCAAATCAGTGTATTTTCTTGCAGCCTCCATTAGTCTTTCAAAGAAAGAAGAGGGGTCCTCATTCTTTCCCTGAATGACCTGATACAATTTAGACCAATTCTTTGATTTTGGAATTGCATTCCAGACACCATACAGAATCACTCGTTGGTACTTGGATAATAATAACCTTTGAGCCTGGACGTTAGGATCCCAATTGGGATTATTGGAAGGGGAATGATCCTATATCCATCCTGCTATTGCAGCTTGAACATGCACTCATTCTGCCTCCTCCTTAGCTTTAGCCAAAAATCAATCTTTTCTCATCATAAGAAACTAAATTATTCAAGACAACTTGCAGATCTTTCCAGTCCGGATCCTGATTTTTGATTATAGTCTCCATAACCTTTGCCACCTGCTCGGGGTCCTCCCTATATACACCTGCCATCTCCTTCCATGCCTTTAAATCCGATACCGAAAACGGCACTTTTACCCAAACTGGTGGTCCGTCTGGTCCTACGGCTTGTCTGAGGGGGGCTTGTACGTTAGCCTGTACATTCCGAGCATTTCCCCTCCTAGTTCTCCCCGCCACCAGACTAAAATCCTCTTCGCTGGAACTGTCAGAATCATTGTCTCACTCTTCTCTCCTTCTGTTCCTACCCCTCCTTGGTACAACCAACATCTCTACCTCTTCCTGTTGCTCTTCTTCACAACTCTCTTTATATTTATTGCATTGCTTGCTGATGCCGCACGCTGAACAACAATGCTTAGGCGCTTTCTTTTTCTCTGCCTCTAGGGCTAATACACCACTTTCACTTGCACTCAAGCCACACTCCTTACGTATGTTATAATGATCCCGCAAAGCAAAGAACAAATTCACGTATGGTACCTCATCCCATTTTCCTTCACGCCTACAGAACAGCACTAACTGTAACACAATGTTGTAATTTATACTTCGTTCTTAGGCCATTTCTCCTGATCATCCAGAGTATACAGAGGCCACCAGTGATTGCAATATTCTATCCGTTTTTTCCGAGTAAGGGGATCACCCCCAAACTTGCTCCAGTGGTTTAGCATACACCCCAAAGGGGAACACTTAAGAATCCCCCCTTCAGTAGATTGTCCAGCACCCATGATGTAAAATGACCACGTAGATGTGTCCAAATCAAAATCCAGATTCAGGGCGTCCCTGTAGTAGCATACAAATCACACAAAATTATACAGTAGTGTACTCCCGATATCAATACCAGCAACTTAACAACATGTACTGAATTCAGATACGACTTATTTGCAAGCAACCAATACCAATATCAATATTAATATCAAATACCAATGTTGTTAGTCTCCCAGAGAGCTGTCACAGAAACTCACCCGACCAGGGAATCGGAGGGCCTCCCCGAAAATGCTCCAGTGCGCTCAGGAGTCCTCACAATTCGTCTGGTCCATCAAGATTCTGGAGAGCAGGTCCCATCTGGGTCGCCAAATTCTGTTACCGAAAATCGTAACGAAGAAAACTCTCCAAACCAAATGATAGTTTAGAAAGCCGACATTGGTTTATTGCAGCGGCGGGTGCATGGGGGATTTCTCCTCCTAACATGCATACCAGGTTAAAATCATGACAGGTATTTAAAACAATTACCAAAGTTAGTTAGGCCTACTGGTTCTACCCCTTGATTAACTATTGGTTAATACTTTTCTTACTTCATCTTAAAGTTACAGTTCTCTTTTAATTCACCACACCTGCTGAGAGAGTAGGGGGCTTAATTGGGTTGGGGTCTTTTCTAGCTAGGAGGTGTGTTCTTTAGCATTAGAATGAGATTATAGTGAGACAGGTTAACTCTAGGGCACTATTTTGGAAGTCCATTCTATTTTTCTAAGATTTGTCCTTGTGTTAATCATTATTGTTAGTTAGTAGAGAGTTGGTGAAGACAGTCTTTATCTTCAGTATGTCTAAGTGCCAGGTGCAGTTGTTATGAAGTATCTTCTTTACATTCTTCTGATTCTTCTTGCTTGTTTTTAACACTTGTTTTTGACCTTGTTTTTCAAGATGTTCTGTAACATCAAGACCTGATCCAGACTGCCCAATTCTGATTGAAATTGTGTCAGTTGCTCCTGCTTGTGTCTGAAGTAAATAGGAGTTAGGTCAGATTTGCAACTAATACAGATGTGTACTCAAAACCTCCCCTGAGATCCGAAATTGGTGACTGCTGCTTTCAGGGCCATTAGTTAATGAAAATGCCCTGAAGGCTGTAGTCAGTAAGAATAAGGCAATGTTGAGTCATGCACATTGCATTCTAATGGTGAGCAGATGGACCCCCTTTGTCTCCTGAAATGGCTGAAGAAGGGCAGTTTTCACTTGGGGCTGCTCTGCTCAGAAAAGAACTGGATGGAAAGAGCTGCCCAAGTGCAGCAGCCCTCCTACCTCTGTGTCTGTGTGTGTGCGTGTGTTTGTGTGTGTGTGTCTCTGTGTGTGTGTGTGTGTGTTCAGAAGTGCCTTTCTCCACCTTGCTGCTTCTCGGTCTGTTAGTAATTGAGCTGCAAGTCATCTGTGAATGAATGGGTGCTATTTCATTCTAGCCCATGTTGCCACGTGGCTGAATGGGGTTTCATCTTCTGTCTCTGAGCACGGTAAAGCTAGGCAAGCATTAAAAAAGAGAGACATGGAAGGACCATCTTTTGGCGGCGGTCCTCCACTTTTCACAAACTGGAGAGTTCGTGAAACTCTCCAGGCAGGCGGCTGTACCTGACTGCAGATATGCCGGACATCTAACCCCACAGCAAATGTGGAGTATGAGACCTTTTCTCTGCTATGGGACAAGACCCTGCTTGTAGGCAGTTGCTGGAGAACAGCTGATTCGTGTTAAACTTATACCTTCATTTTCCTGTGCAGTATCGTCTGCATTGCAGTTCTATCCACAAAGCTGAGATGCTTTTTCCCCTGCCTTTCAGGATTGCTGCAGGCATGTGTTTTAAAGATATGTTGATCTAGCCAGCATGCTGTAAGGGTATGGATAAGATCAGGTTTCTCAGTGATACTTTTTCTTCCCACCAAGTTAGACTGGTAAAAGAGATAATTTTCTACTAAGAAAGCTCATTCTATATGTTGCTAAAAACACTGGGCTGCTCAGACATTAGAGAAAGGGGCTAATTACAGAGAGAGAGGCTAGATAAGTCTCTCCATAGTAGCAACAGCACTGTGTTGAATGTGAGTTGTTTGCTAGCTCTTGTGACTGTCCTTTTCCCAAATAAGTATTGCTGGACTTGCCTCGCAGGTAGGAGAGCTGAGTCCCTGTGAGATCAAACACCTTGCCTGGTCCCTGGCAGAGCTGTCATTAGATGAGTGCGAATCTGTGACCGTCAATGTCATCCTTGGTGCATCTTCTGTGCTGCCTGTGGCACGGGAGGGATTTTTTCTATCTGTAGGAAAGAGAAAAGGTTTTGGGTTGGTTAAGAAAATGGGGAAGGTTTCTTCTCTGTGGCCCGGTTGTCCTGGGAGTCCCCGTGCTGCTTTGTAAGGGAAAGTTGCAAGGCTGTCTCTGTGGTGGAGCTGGTGAGTGCAGCACTGGTGACAGGACAGCTATGTTTCTGATGTGCCTGTTTCAACCCCCGCCAGGGGCTCTGGTGTTGGTGTTCGGAAGCTAGACAGTGCCTGTGCTGTCAGGTCTCATCTCAGAGCCTGCAGCAGGGCTTTTGGGGATGGTGGCTGATAGTGCTCTGTGTCCCTCTAGCACTGCAGCAAAGGAGAGGTTACTAATGCAACATGGCTGCCTGTTGCCCTTGGCTGGATGCTCTTTTGTTTCTGCAGGAGGGTAAGAGCTGTGTAAACAACGCTTCTCAGGGGATGGGGGGGAGGATTTGGAGCCCTGTAGAGCAGCTCCCTGCATGGACTGTTACCTGTGCCTCTAAGGAGACCAGGGCCAAGAGCCTGGTTTGGTCAGACCCTGCTAGGGTGGAGAAGGGTGGCTTGTCTGAAGTGCTGAGGTGGGTGGCTTGCTTCTGTGCTGGGCTGTGTGCAAGTGTGATCCCCCCCTCTGTGCTTCCTTGGGACTAGCTGCAGTCTGTGCTGTTTGAAATGTGTCCTTTGAGCCAGAAACGCAGGCAGCCAACTGAGAGCCAAGTGTGAATTGGGAATGGTGGCTCCAAGGTGAACCTGATGGTGAGAGTTGGATATTGTGAAGGAAAACAGAGGTGAGCTCATGGGGCAGAGAGGGTGTTGGCAAGGGAAGAGGGGCTTGTTGGTCCCTGTGGGGTTGTATGTACAGCCCCAGGAATGGAGAAGGAGCAGTGATGTAAACCCTGTACCTCCTCTGAGCTGGTGGTCCTGAGCATCCGTGGTGGTGTGAATTTCAGCTTCTGGGCTCTCCTTTTGAAAGCGTGGGTCTCCCCTGGGGAAGATGGCTGATGCTTCACTTTGTGGCTAGTTTGCAAGTGTTCTTGGAACTGATAAGCCCTGTCCTGAGGAAGAAGCCTGGAAGGGACTTGGTCTTCCCTGTCTCAGCTACAGCTGTGTCTCTGGCAGCAAGCTCTGTGAGAGGGATGATCTTTCCACCTCCAAGCATGGTGAAGCCCAAGACTGGGTCAGAAAGCGGTGGCTGCAGTCGTCTACATCCTGCAGGACGTCCTGAACCGTGTGTGTAGGCTTGCAAAGTATGTACACCCATGTTGGTTTTAATTTCGGGTCCGTTGCTGTTCAAAAATGGCAGCTTGGCAGTGCTGCCTGGTGTCTGTATCCTTCAAGAGCCATGGTTATGGTGAAGAAGCTACTGGACAAGCTGGCTGTGGCCTCCCCCTGCTCAGGTGCCAGCACTCTGTCTGGTAGCGTACAGCTGCAGCGACACCTCCCCACTGTGCTCTCTGGGAATGCAGTGTATTCCTACCCCTCAAAGTCCCCGTTAGCTCGAAAAAGTAATAATCTGTAGTGTTCACCTTCTCTGCCATTGGAAATTAAGCAGCTTTGGCAGACCGTGTGTGTTTTGGGAAACGCTGGAGCCCCCCGAGGGCTTTGTGTGCAAAAGCCGAGAGAATCCAAGAAAGCTGCTTTTTGCAGAGAGCACCGGTCCCCTTCTGCTTGCTCACCAGAGCCTTCAGTTTGGGTGTTAATAAGTGAAAATGAGGGCCCTCGTTCTCCACGGAGAAACATTCTTGGGCACTGTGGTAATTTCATGCCTGGAAGGAGTCATATTTGCTGTATAATTTTTGTAACTTAAACCAACCAAATTAGCCTTGAGAAACTATAGTTCTTAATGAGAGTATTGAACTCTACGCTCCATTAGTTGGAAGCATCACCAGGCTCCTTGCACAAAGGGTGGACATCGGGTTTGCAAAGTCAGCAAGTAGTCTGATTTTATTAACGCTGGGGGCAGCAGCGATCCCTGGGTTTAAGGTTGTTCATAGTACTCCGAGCACTTAGTAGAGTCAGGCACACAGTCCCATCAGGTCAGCTGCCCTGGCAAAATGAAGCAGCTAAGTGACATTTACCTTCCTTCTGTTCCCACCGGAAAACTTGTAAAAAGGAATAAAGGACAGTTTGGCTACTACTAGAGATTGGGTTAATAATGCCAGTAAATGGGATTCCAAAAGCAATGGAAGCGGGGGAAGGTGAGAAATGCCAGCAGGCCCTGGTGTGTGTTTGTGGCTCGTGGGACTGCACCCACAGCAAAAGGCTGTTTTGGCTCAGGGAATGTTTGTTCTGGGGTTTTACTGCTATGAATCTTGACTGTGCCACTTAAATACGGTCTAATCACGGAACAGGGTGGGGAGGCCTTAAGTTCTCCACTTCGGAAGGATGCTGCAGCCTGGAGACGTGGGTGTGTCCTCTGGCTCTGCCGTGAATGGGATTCTAGAGTTTCAAAGTTCCGTTGTTGCTCCTTCCAGGTGAGCTGAGAGATGGCCACTGGCAAGATGCATCTGTCCATGGGGTCCTCCAAAATGGCTGATGGATTCCAGAGCAAAGTGGTAGCACCTCGTTTTCCAAAGCTAGTTAGAGAGACAGAGGAGTCTGTAACTGTAAGTACCTGCTGTGGCTGGGCAGGACCTGTGTTAAGGCTGGAAACTCCCCCTGTGTCCCTCCTTCGCCTTCCCCTCCTGTTGTCTAGCAGCACTGTGAAGCTGGACCCCACCTCCCCATCGCTTTGCTGCCCGGCTTCTGCCGGAGGTGGCTGTCATGGTGCAGTGGGGGATGGAGTGCGTGCTGCTTTGGGGAAAGTCCAGAGTCTTGCCTGGAGGCCAAGTTAAATGAATGTCCTGGGCATTGCACTGGCATAGCTGAAGCGTGAGTGTGTGCTTCGTTCCATCCTCTTTGTGTGGGCAGTAATATCTTCTGTCACGTAGGCATACTTGCCAGTGCTGCTCTGACCGTACCTGCCCTCCAGGCAGCCGGGCATGTGGTGGGCTGCTTGAGCTCTGCCTGAAGACGTGGCTGGTCCCAGACAGAACAGGTTGCAAAACAGTAATTGTATCTCATATCCTGTGTGGAGCACGGATCCAGCCCTGCAAACAGCAGTGGAGTCAGGGCGATTCCTCCTTCCCATCCAAGATGTCCCCTTTGCTGACTGGAGCTCACTTGACTGGAGATGACCTAGTGCTCAGGGTCTGTGAATGAGATATCTCTGTGTACTTCTGCAGAGGGGTCTGTGAGGCCAGAACAGAGAGAAAACAAGTGCTAATTAAGAAGAAATAACTAAAACTTGGGCCCATTCCTCTCCACGTCAGTCTTGGCACAATGCTGCTTTTCTGCTTTCCTCTGACTCACCCAGCTGTGACATCACACACGTGTTGGTTGTGAGAATTGTGCAAGGATAGAGTTTGGGGATTTCTGATAACTCATCCCCACTGTCTTCAAAGGTCACTGGCTCAATGCAGCAAAACTAAAAAGAAAACAAATGCCCGAAGAGCAGAGATCCCCAAACATGTCACATCAAATCACGAAGGAGAAGCTAACGGCGGGGCAGAGCCACTTGGTTAGAGCGTGTGTGTTCAGCTCTATATCATTAATTTACTGATGTTAAATATTTCAGCAGGTAACTTAGGGGACTTCCAGGACTATCCTAGTGGCTGTGATCACAAATTATTCATCAGTGGCAGTTGAAGAAGAAAAGCCTTTCTGAACAAAGGCATCTGTGTAACTCTTGCTGGTGTTTTGCATTTCAGCTGACTCCTTCGGCCTTCCTGAAGGAGATGTCTCTCACCACGGAGCAGAGGCTGGCCAGCACTGGGGAGATGAGGCGGCCCCGGATTATCCAGCTTCTAGACATGAGTGAAACCTCCCATCAAAAGGTAGCCTTTTCCTGCCCTTTTCCTTGCTGTGGGTGACATTTGAAGAGGGTGCGTGCTTGTGACAGGCCTGACTCCAGCTTCTCTGAATACCTCGGTGACTAGGTCCTGTTGTCCTTTCCAACTCCCGAGTGACTAGTGATAGGACAAGAAGAAATGACCTCAAGTTGCGCCAGGGGAGGTTTAGGTTGGTTGTTAGGAAAAATGTCTTTCCGGAGAGAGCAATGAAGCATTGGAACAGGCTGCCCAGGGAGGTGGTGGAGTCACCATCCCTGGAGGTGTTCAAGGAACGTGTGGACATGGCACTGCGGGACATGGTTTAGTGGGCATGGTGGGGTTGGGTTGGTGGTTAGACTTGATGATCTTACAGGTCTTTTCCAACCTTAGTGATTCTGTGAACTGCTGCTGGTGGTGGAGTTCCTTCTGCTGGGGGAAAAGTAAAACATTTTTCCCCCATGAGGCATTGAAGTCCTGATATGCTTAGTAGCCAATACAAATAACCTCTGCTGAACTTGGTGGGTTTTGCTGGAATTTAGCTACCAGTGCTAAAGCCCGATACTGGGGGAAGGCTGGGGCAGGACACCAGGGTGCGAGCTTGCCATTTTCCATCCTCCTGCTGAAATAGTCATATCTCGCTTCGGTACAGTTGCTGGCAAATGCTTGGGGCCATAGGACTCCCTCAACGGTGGCAGCATTGGCCTTTGAAAGCTGAGGGCCTACGGTAATTATTCAAGATTTAACAAAACCAATTGCATTAATGCTTTGGGTTGGAACAATGTGTGGGACCCTTGCAGGGTGTTAGAAATTGCAGGCTGCCAGGTATACAGGGGAATCACGCCGGGCAGAGGCGATGTGGAGGTGCTTTATCTGGATCAACGTTTACTTTAAAGCTGCTTTTCTTACAGGACTGCTCAGTACAACACGCAGTCCAAATGGGTAGATTGCTGAAGTAGGCTGTTGAGTGGAAAATTGCCAGCCAGAGACCTGTAACGAATTGGTTAAGGATTGCCCTAGACAGCACGGGAGGTTGGGAATGCGTCAGACGAGTGCACAACTAACTGGCAGTGTGCCGCCGCCACACATGGAGACCTGCCCATGTCTTTCGAGGGGGAGCAGTGCAGCTGGAAGAGGGGAGACAAAGCAGGGAGGAATTTCCTCAAAGTAATGCCTCTGCTCTGTAAGCATTTGTTGTTTGTGTATGTTTTCAGCCATGCTTCTGCAGTGGTGTTAATTAAGAGCAATAATAGAATACAGTAAAGCATCCCTTTTAAAGCTCATGGCAAAAGGAGATCTCAAGTCCAGTCTTACTCAAGTTGCCCAGTAATGCTGAGAAAAGAGCTGAACCTTATCACCATCCAATGTTCCCCTCACATGTCTTTTTCCTAACTACTGTTACTTTCTTGTTGGCCTTACCTCCTCTGGTACTGTTCTCTTCTTACTGATTTCTAGGCTCTGTATCAAAAAATGATATCTGGGGATGTGTGGGACTTGGTCTCTCTGTCTCAGAGCAAAGATCATCCCGAAATGGTTTCCCATGGAGTCTCACGTAAATTCTTGGGTTTCGCTTTCTCCGTGAGCGCTCATGGCTCTTTCAGTAAGTGCTCCGGAGCTGTGTGACCCCGTTAGCACAGGGCTCTGCTGGAGGTAAGCGCTGCCTTGCATTTTGGAGAAGGAAACCTGGAGAAACACCTCCCAAAGGAGCTTATTAGCTTGAACGCGCTCAGCGTGGCCCAGAAACTTTTGCTGAGCTCAGAACACAGGTGGGTGAGCTCCTGTTTCCCTAGTGTGAGCTGGGCAGACGTACTCACCAAGAGACTGTACTTCCCAGGAGATCAATGTAGGAATCTCATTCATGAATCTTCTTCCCAGCAGCTGAACCTCTCACTGCTCTCTCTTGCATCTCCAGTTCTCCTCAGTTGACCTGGACCAGAGCTTGTTTCAGCCTTTTCCATCAGAGGTGGTGTTTCAGAGCTACGTCCCCTGCGAGGTCTATGAAGCGCCGCTGATTCTGAGGAACACCGACAAGGTAAGTGCTGGGACGTGGAGGTTTAATGCCGTGCTGGAAGAGGAGAGCAGTGTAATTCACGTGGTATACAGCATAGCAAGTTATCTGCTGCAGCGCAGCACGTCAGAATCAAATGTCTCAGCACCTTTATTTTGCAAGCTGGTGGAAATCTTCCCATGCTGGAGATTCTCCCCCTGATTTTGGCCATGCGTTGGTGGTATCTAGCCCAAAGGAGCTTTTCTAGTGAGCATCCTTCCTCTCGAAATCCCCGGACTGAGGGGAATGTCGAGGGCTGTACAGTCCGTATCTGCCCTCATGCTTTACCTCGAGTGTGTATCGTGTCCTGGTGGCTCCTTGGTTAACCTTGGTTTCTGGCAGGGCATCTCTGCCTCTCACAACCTGTTTAGCTGCCTCTGCAGCTCACTGTCAGAGCACAGGGGTTGAGTCTTCTCTGCTTTATGTTGGAATAAGTTACAATTAGTGGTGTTAGCACTCCAGAAGGGGTGTTTTGAAACAGCAGTGGAAGCGGACTGATTTAGCAGGAGCAGTGGGAGGCCTTTAGGGGCCACTTTAGGCTCCTGCTAAGTTTAATTCATTTCTGCCCAGGTTCTTCTAAGGCAACGTGGCTCTCTGCTTTCCCTTTGGAGAACCACAGCCCATCCACAGTAACATGCTCTTGAAGGTCTCCACCTTTACTTGAAAAAATTGTGATCGTTTTGAGATTTCCCAAGGAAGTTGAGAAGGGAAAAGTTGAAAAACGTCAGCAATTTTGTTCCACTGTAAAGAGGAGAATTGAGACCTTCTGAATTTCATCAGGGGAAATACTTGATGGAGTGAGGCATGTGCCAAGAGCAAGCTGGTGGGAAAAGAGAGGAGCGAGGAAAGGAGCTGAGTTAGAAGGTGCTCTGGGAGAGAACATTGTACAGGCAAGGGTTTCTCTTGACACCTAGCAGTAAGTGTGCTGGCAGCAGAGAAGGGTCAGAAAAAGAAAGGTGTAATTAAAGACAGTCTTGTGTACTGAAGAGTAAGACGTATCCATGAGAGGAGGGCGGCAGGATGGGAAGATGGAAGTGTGCACGAGAGCGGGTGAATTAACCACCTCTCCAAATCTCCCTGTTGGGGGAAACAAACAGGTGGACAAAAAAGCGCTGTTGGGGCATATGGCAGGTGGAGGAAAAGCAAGAGAAGTCAAAGTATATTGTGAGATGACAGGTTTTGACAGGGACACGGTTGAAAAGGAGACCCTTTGGCAAGGGAGGATGCAGGCGTGGTCCCTCAGTTATTCCTGGAGAGTGCTGCGCCATTCCTGGTCTGGCGTTCAGCTCGGGGATATTGGAAAGATGCAGCGTGGATGCCCATGCCCCAGGGATACCATTTATGTGGTCCACAGTGATTCTGGGCACTCTTTGCTGTAGGTATCCTTTCCTGATTAAAGTGTGCCTCAGTTTCTCTTTCCCTATGGCTTTGCTTCATTCCCACTAAGTCTTTTGGCTTCAGGTGCTCCGTTATCCAAGTGGCACTTCAAAATGTTTGTCTTTGCCAAGTACCAGCCAACAGGCAAACAGTTAATTTGCTCTATTCCTGCTTCCTCAAGTGGAAAAGAACATCTGCATCAACATTTCTGCCTTTCCCAGTAAAAAATCATAAACTTGTACAGCTGCACCTTGGGATTTGTATGCCCTGGAAAGAGGAGGCAATGTGTGAACTGTTGATTTTTTTTTTTTTCCAAAATGAATTAGTTTTGAAGCTAGTAAGACCTCAACCATTGGATAGTGCTGGTGTGAAAGTAAGATCGGCTCTAAGGAAAATCCTTGGCATATTTAAGTACACAAAGTTAGAGATGATAGTCCTAAGAGAGGTTATTATATTTTACTTTCGTTGGCTTTTGATAATGTCCTAGAGAAAAGCAACATGTGCTCTGTCTCAGTTTTCTCACCAGTTTCCCAGATTCTTCTGAATCATACTGACTTATACTGCATGGTAGCCTGGTGCTGTCTGCTCCATCAAAATCCAGCTGACAGCAAAGTGTATTCCAAAGAGAGGCTCTGTAATCATTCAAATACAGAAGCGCTTTGCTACATACTTCCTGTTTGTACCTGTGTTTTGTACAAGTGCTTTTCTGTCTTCAGGCTGCTCCTCACGTCTTCTGGGTGGCTTTTGCTGAAGGTCTTAACTCATCTCCCAAGGGACTTGGTGACCAAAATGTTTGTCTGCAGTGTGAAATTGGCTCTGGGAACTCGCTGCCCCAGGGCATTGCTGGGAGGAAAGAGTGTTTGGAGAGTTCAGGACTGCCTCAGCCGTGGGTTATCAGGCTCGGGTGGGTAGTGCAGAATGGATCTCCACTTTTGCCAAGCCTCATGTGGGTTCGTTGTTTCTCAGTGAAGCTGCCTGTCAGTCAAAATCACCTGTTTTAGACTTTCTGAGATGAGGTTTGGTGCTCAGGGGTTGATATCCGTGTGCTAGAAAATGCCTGTGTGCAGTCTCTGTGTTTGTGGCATCCCAGAGGGCAGAAACTTGCAGCAGGGTGCCTGCAGGGACTCCCGGGTGTGGGGAGGAATGCCCAGAGATCTGCCTTGCCTGCACTGGCAGCTGCCTGGCTACAATCAGCAGGCAGCAAGAGGCTCCGGAGAGCTGAGATTGGCTTTTAATAATGAAACCACACTGTGAGTCAGTGCTGGTCATGCATCTCAAGGCAGAAAATGCCTTTGAAGCCCATAATTGATAGGCACAGCCTGGGGGGTCGTCTGGCTTGCCATTATTGTGGTAAGTTGACTGCTCTGATCTTCTGCATCAGCCTTTCCTTGTAGAGTATCATGCTTCTTCCTTGCTTCTCTACAGCCCCCTTTAAATTCTCTTAGCCATCTCCTTGTTTCTGGGGTTGTCCCTTTGTTTTCCTATGTTCCTCCTTTTGCTCCTCAGCTTGCTTTTATTCCCAGTAAGGCCACAATGTCTGTGGTCTCCTTCTCTTGTTGGTCTGCCTGCATGACTCTGTAGCATTGCAGCTTGACTGCCCTGCTCAAACCCGGTATGTTAGAAGTGAATTTCTTCCTTGCCCCAGTATAACACGTCCTGTTTTGCCTTCAGATGATACATTCCCCCTTTAGAGGTGTGATGGCATGGATGTGCGCAGGCAGAAGCAAGCAGGTTCTCGGGGTTTGTTGACTATGTGGATGACTTGATTCTCGTATCGTATCGCCATGCTGCTGGTGTCTTATCTGCTTGGCACTTCCTTCACAGCAGGGCATTGCCCTACTGCCTCTGGCCTGGAGCTATTTTGCCCCAGCCGAAGGGATTCAGGTCCACCCTTGTGTATTATGTGTATGTACCTCGAGAGGTAAAAGTGCTTTGGAAAGGTGATTGAGGAAGGATGTCACCAGGGCATGGCTAGGTCTCTTCTCCTCGTGTTTCCACAACTGGCAAAGTCATAGTTTCATGTCTTTCCTGCAGGTTCCTCGTCTGGTGAAGGTCGTCCTGGAGAGCTCACCTTATTTCAAGTTGATCGGCCCCAGGGATGTGTACCGTAAGGTAGCACCTGGCATGCGTTCCACTTTCCGCATCCTTTTCACCCCTGAGGAGAACAAGGTGAGAGTGGAGGTGCCAAGAGGTTGGTGCCTTCAGGGGAAGCTGCACCTGCAGGGCCGGATTCAGACCAGGGCATCTGGTGTGGGTTTTGTGGAACTGTCCTGGTTTTGGTGGGGTTGCACTGGATCTAGAACTGGGGGAAACTCTTTCCCCATGGTGAAGATTATGCTCTCACAGGCTGGAGGCTCTTCCGTGTTCCAGACTGTTTTTATCCTTCAGCGCTGGCACATTTAACGTAATGTCTATTGGCTTCAGGGATAAGAGAGTCTACTGTCTGTGGTGGGGCAGCCTCTCAAGGTGTCGGTTTGTAGTATCTGTGCGTTGCTGCATAATTATGGGTTTGCTCCACTAATTATAGATACAAAGGTCTGTTTAAAAGTGACCTGTTATTTGGGGGACCCGAAGTAAGCCTGATCAGAGTGAGGACCACCACCTTTGAAAACTGCAGTCACCTTAATGTATATCACGTTGGACACAGTAGTGACACAGCTGAACGTTGTGTCTAAAGTAATCGCTTTTTTTGCATGCCGGTTCTAGTCCACACCCTGCTGTGAGGTCTGCTCCAGGCTGCAGCTGGTCACATCTTGGCATTGCAGGGTGCTGCTAGGCGCTGCAGCAGGGACTCGCAGGCTGTGCTTTCCCTCCCTGTGCTTTCTTGAGCGTTTGTGAGGGAAGGTGCACGTGGAACAGTAGGAAAGTGTCAGGGAGGGGTGTTGATAAGATGTTTAGCCATCTCAATGGCAGGGGTGTAATTATTATGGAAAATCCTAGAGGCATGAGTAGATCCAGAGAGGTTTTCTCTTTCCCACTTGGCAGCCACTTCCCTGCCTGGCTCTGGACTGGAGCAAAGATGATGCTTTTTCATCCCCTGTGTTTCCAAGCCTTGCAGCCGTGCTGTCCCTGAGGATACTCGCCTGTCTGCGATCCAGCTGCGAGTGTAGGGGAGAGGGAGTGCTGTGCCCGTGGCAGGGAGCCAGGCTAGTGCAGAGCCACTGAGCTCTAGATGTCCTTAACTCAGCGGGAGGTTGATGTGCTGCAGATGACAGTGAGACATCTGCCTGGCAGAGCATGTCTAGGACTAAAGGGGCAGGTACAGTCTGCAGGCAGACCCCTTACCCCAGAGCCTGTGGGCAGTAATACCGGTGTGGCTGTGTCTTCATGCGTGTTATTGTGGTTGCTCTGTCACCTGGCGCCTATTCCGTGCCACACATACTTTTGCTTGGAGGTTTGAACACCAGTGCCGTGGCCCTGGCAAGTCTGATTCTCAGTGCTGTGATGCGAAGGGTCAGTGCTGTTACCTGGAGGCTTGTTAATACAGAGGATTTAGTCCATGGCAGGGAAGGGAGGAAGCATTGCAGGCAGACAAAGACAGGCAGGCTGACTCCTTCCACCAGCACCCTCCCACCCCTTAGCACTGTTTTTCGCATGACTTTGTTGGAGAGGCAAGGTTAGGGGATAGCTCTGAGCGGGCTGGTGTTTCTGCAGCAGGCCAGAGGTGCAAGATCTCTTTGGGCATAGCTGTTTTCTCATCTTCCATTTGCGGCTTAGATTCAGTTTAACACTTTGTCCTGTCCTCAAACAGTATGGATATAGAAAACTAAAGAGGGAATGCCCTGTGGTGCCTGGCTCCCCATGCTTGTGAAATAATCTGTTCCTTTGGAGGGACTGAGAAATTATTTAACATCATTAATATTTAGGGTAAAAATTATGTTGGCCTCGGGCAGTTCTCCATGCTACCCAAGTGACACGAGAGCTTAATGTCACTGAGGTAGGCTTTGCAAAGTACACTGGTGCCTTTAAAATGTGATTTATTAGTATAAATTAGTGTTCATCTTTGGGGTGGAAGAGGTAAACGGGCGCCCATGAAGGGCGGCAAAGTGCTGCTCTTCAAGTTTCGAGAGGCAGCAGAGCAACACGTGAACATCACCACAAGTAGAAGTAGGGTGAGATAACCCCCAAGAGCACTGATGATCAATACTTTGTCCCTTGTCTTGCCCTTGAACAGGTGAGCATCTGGATAGGGAGCTCTGCCAGCGAGAGGTCCTCTGCACAGCTTTGGCGACAGCCTGGCGGGTTTCTGCTGAACTGGGTTTTGTGCCCCGTGCAGGGGTTGTGCAGGGCATTGGTAGAGGGGTGCGTGCTGCTCGGTGAGGAGCACTTGGGGGTTTATACAGCTGAATCAGAATTTTGTACAAATCGAAAATTTTGTCTCGTCCTTGGTGGAGCGTGAGTCAGCGAAGTACCTGAGTGCTGTAGTTCAGCTAGAAATGCATCAGTAGCACGGTCAGGAGGTGTACAGCACCTTGAAAACCCCTTAGCGAAGAGGCAGGCTCTGGGAAATGGTTCTGTAAAGCCACCTGCGTTGGGCTTGCAGTTGCTGGCATGCAGAATATCTGTGGTTTAGCTGTGGAAGGCTTATGAGTGCTCCCTTGGCACAACCTCTGCCTCTCTGCTGCTCCATGATCCACTGGGATTGTGGACAACCCAGTGAATCGGGATGCAGGTACAAACCCCTCTGTCAAGGTTGGCAAGTCTTCCTGGTGTGGAGCTGGTTTCTATAATTCTCTTGATTTGAATCTGTTCTTCCCCAGGGTACGTCTGACTTCAGTGAAGTCGCTCACGATTCAGGGGAGTAAAATTGCAGCTAAGCCCTAACTAAAAGGACCATGGGAGTTGTTAGTGGCTGAAATGCCATGTGCCATGCAGGCCTTTCTTGAAAAATGAGCCATTTCCTATTGTCTCGCAGTCATTTGGGAATGTGCCACGTGATTGGACTGTCAGAAAGTGAATAAATAGCTGACATGTCTCTTTGTTTATTGGCACTTGTGTTACAAATATGAAATGTTAATTCTTCTGTTGGGCAACATATGCAATTAGTTGTTCTTGCTGCTTCTGATTGACGCATTTCTGTTTTATGGCTCCGGTTGTACAGCGGGGGTGTTCTCGTGCCACCTGTGTTCCCGGGTGTCCTTGCGTGATGGTCTGACAGTCTCTGCCTAACTGGAAACCATTGTGGAACTGACTGGCAAATAAACAACAGCCAGAAATACTGACATTTGTGTGTCCTTTAGGCTTATCAATAGATTATCTTAAAGGAAGAAGGAAGGAAGACGACTATAGAACCACAGCACAGCCTATTCTGTTTTGTCCTCTTGTTCTTTTCACTGTAGCAATACAATATTTTCGGGCAATCCAGGTTCAGTCTGTAAGGTTTGCAAAATTCATTACCGATGCTCAGTGGAGGCTGAATTAATGCTCATTGATTAATATGAAATATGACAGGACGATGAGCTGTTCCATTACTGAAATGAACTCCTTTAAAATTCAGTCCAGCCGTGTTAGATGTTTTGTAGCACACGGAAGCTATTCCAAGTATACTTTCAAGAAGACTCCTGGGAGGAGGAAAGGGGCAGAAGATCAAGGCAAATGGCCCTGCGCAAAATGAACCTGGAGCAAAGGGTCTGATTTCAAAGCATCCTGTGACTTGGTAGCTGAGGGAGGCAGGAGGAGGGGTACCCCTTCTCGTCTGAAGCCATCTTCATCCTCCAGCCTCCCTCTTTTAACAGCCCTTATTTTCCAGCCTTGATGGTATCATGGTTTCAGCAGGGAGCTTGCCCTGTTTGACTTACTATGCTACCTCCTGCTACAAGGATCTCTTCTTTGCAGTTGCCTGCTGCAAGGAACCCAGTGAGGTGTTTAGGATCGGTTCTACAGTAAAACTGACATCCGAGTTTGCTGGCATACTGGGCAGTTAAGGCTGATATCCCTGTGACAGTAATGAATGTTAGCCTGAGTTTGCAAAGAGCTTGAAGTGACACCTTTGATACAAGCAGTTGCTTTAATTTCAGCGGATGCTAATTCAAATGCCATCGGTGATGCTTTGCAGGCCAGAGCTTGTAACTTACTGCTTATCAAAGGGGAGTAAGAGAAGAGGAACCATCGTACAATGAACTGTATTTTCCCTGAAACTGAGAGCGGAGCTGTATGAAGCATGAAGTTGTATTTTCATGAAAATCTATAGCCTGAAGCTGCATCTAAACACAATGGTCTTTAAAGCATGGAAGTGATGCAACCCCTCCCTCACCCAGGCATGTTTACTTAGAGACCTGGTTTTAAACAGCCTGCTAAGGGTTTGCAGTTGCAAAGTCAAACAAGATTTTAAACTGGCTTGGACTGTACCCCTAGACTGTGAGTAAGTGCATAGCAGAGTTGGTAAGACAGGGCAGTGCTGCTGTGGAGAATTGCAGCCTTGATCTTCCAGGGGAGGGCGGTTCAGCTTTCAAAAGCTTACAGGACCATGGATTCACAGCAGTGTGAGCAGCCAGCTTCTGCCTAGCACCCCTCTTTCCTTGGTTTTCCCCCCCCACCCCGTTTGGCCTGACGCTGCATTCAACTTTGCTGCGAGGTCCCACTTTGGGGTCCTAGAGCGCGGTTGAAGGGTCAGCACGTGCTGAAGTGCTTTGAGTCAAGCTTTGTAGAGGATGCAGCGTCCCAGGGAGTCCCTGGAGAAGGGGCTCAGCACACAACATGTGTGTATGTGAATGACAAGAGGCAGCTTTCTCTCTCAAAGGTGACGGTTGTCTCTGCGAGACCAAATCCTTGTTGCTTTAGCCTTGTCTTCGCACGCCTGGAGAAGTCCCTTCCCCAGGCGCTGCTGTGCAGGCAGTCCCAGTGCCCCTCACTGGCAGCGGAGCTGGGAAGGCTGCCTGTGCTTGCTTTTGGGGAGGATTGATTCCTTGGGCTCTTATTTGCATTGCTGCTGATCTCCTCCTTAGCAATGACAATGACTTGAAAATTATTTCCTTTTAATTCCCTCAAATGGCTCCAACTGTTGAAGTTTTCTTTTTTCTTTATCCCCCTGCTGATCTGAACTCCTTGCATCCTCCTCTGTCTATCTGGCATCTGGAAGGGAGAGATAAGTAAATATGGCATGCCAAGACTTAATAAGGCACGCAGATTTCAATTGGATTTACAATGCCTTTGTTACAGTAGTGTGGCCAAAATAACAAAAAAAATGTAAATAGGATTCTTTATTTGCTAATGCAGTTTCTGAGGATCTAAACAGTCCAGGATGTGAAGTACCCAGCTAATAGGTGCTTTAAATTCACATGGACTGCCCATAGCTTTTATTTTAGAGGGCTTAGGCTGCAAGGTTGAGTACAAAATTGCTAATTCAGAAGGACTTGCTGAAGATGAAATGCATTCCTGAAATGTGATCTTCCAGTCTGTAGGTCATTTGCTGCAGTTCCTTTCCTGGTATTTTGCCTTCCAAATATGAGAAGCAAAAGCCCTTCTGCAATATCCAGTGTGAATATTTGAGATACCCAGAATAAAAGATCCTTCTTGATTCTTTTTCCACCTTGGATGTGACAGCGTCTGTTACTGCAACCTTAAACCCCAGCCAAACAGGCGGTTGGTAAGCGCTGGGTGTTAACTTTTGTGCTAAAGCTGTAGCTCTGTGTCTGTGCCTCGTCTGGCTGCTGTAGGTCCCTTGCAGGCTTGGAGAGGGTGGGTATGGGAGCAGGAAATCCCAAGGGCAGAGGAATCCGAATCTTGTCTGGTTGAGGGGGTTTGCTGCTGTGTGCAAATCCTAAATTGTCTGCTTGCTGCTTCAACAATTATAAAAATACCAAACGAGATAAAAGCACTGAGTGGAAAAAAGATCAGGAGAACAAGTGAGTGATAAGAGGCAGAGCTTTTATCAACTGGTCACTAAGAGCTGCTGGAGGTAATGGCTCCTGGCCCTACGAATCAGTTTTACCACTGCTTTCAGCGGGGGGCAAGGTGATACTTCCAGCCCAGCTATGCCACACTGTAGATCTGGAGATTGATCTGCTCAACCCTACAGCAGAATAATTTTGGTGATTTGATTCACCTCCCTACTGCTAAATGCCAGACAGCTTGAGGGGCGGGGGGTCTGTCTGGCTCTTTTCTGAGCAAGCCAATGACTGGGAATAGCAGAGCTGAGTTTGCTCTGGTCGGGATGTCTGACCTGCCTCAGGGAGGCATGCTAGCAAGGCAGCAAGTCGCTTATTCTGGAGACTGTACAAAAGAGAGGTGATGAAGACATCAGCCATGCAGCGGAGAGGAAGCAAAGCTGTTTGCTGCCTCCCCTGAGGCTAGGAGGAGATGTAAAGGGAAATTGAGATTAGACAGAGGAAGAGCTCTCTTTAAGCCTAGGGCAGAGCTGGAACAGGCTGCTGAGGGCAGGGGTGGAGTTGTTAGTGCTTTCAAGTACTTGTCAAACATCTCTTGAGTAGTGTGGGTACAGAGCTGAGCCAGTTCTGGGGTGGGGAGGTGGATCAGATAACCTTTTAAGGGTGTGTGTCCCCAGCTTTGTCTCCATAATGCTATGGGAAGGGGTGGGAAATACACCTGTACCCTACACTCAGCTGATATAAACCAATTATTGTGTCCAACTTGTTAAGTATTTCACCAGACTGACTCTTGATTGTGCATGTGGCAAAGTCCTTCTGAAAGTGTACCTGAGCATCCCCTGCCAAGCTTCAAGGAGGTCACTGCATTGCTGGGATTGGAGTTGGCCCTGTGGCACAACTGGGTTCTTAGTGGTGCCTTTAATAGTCTGCAGTGGCGATCAAGGCAGGTTCTTGTTACTGCTGTAATCCCGTACATGAAATGACTCTATTTTGGTGCCTCAGAATCCAAGTGTCAGATGATTTTGTCTGGATCTGGCAGCTTGCTGAGAAAGCAGGTGACTCAAGGGGGTTGTTCCTTCTTTGCGAGTTAGCAGCCCTGTTCAAGTCGTGCTCCTGGACTGAAAGGTCATTAAGGCAAAAAGGACTATTATATTATTGAATGCCCCTGTTGGAGTCCTAGAAAACAGCAGCTTTCCTTCTGCCGTGGGGATGGTACTAAACGGACTGTGCTGAGATTGCTTCTTTCCCTGCAGGATTACTTCCACCAGGTCACCTGCATCACGGAAAGGGAAAAGTTCGTTGTGCCGATCCGAGCTATAGGTGCCCGAGCCATCCTGGACTTCCCTGACCAGCTGAACTTCGGTGTCTGTCCAGTCAAGTACAGCACCCAGAAAACACTGCTGGTTCGCAACATCGGGAACCGGGAGGCCCGCTACCGCATGAGCACTCAGAGGTAAAGGAACTCAACATCTTGCTTGTGCAAAACACTGTTGCGTGATAATAGATTTGGTAAGCAGTAACAAAAAAGAACCAGAGCATCTGAGCTGCTGTATTGCAGGCATAGCTGGAACTGGGCAGGACATGTGGGTCTGGCAGTTGCTTACAGTGTTTTAAGCATGATACAACCTTCGATGAAACTCGGCAAGCTGCAGGGAAGTTTCATACTGCAGTGGTGTCTCCAGCACAGCATCTCACAAGACCACTTCTGTTAGTTTGAAAGAGCAAGTAAAGGAAGGCAACCTGACCGCCCTTGGGCTGTATGGGATAGTGCGTGGCAGATGACAACTCTAGGAGCTCAGTTCGTGTAGACCAAATGAGTGTTAGAAAATGACCAGCTATGAGCTGGTGGAAGAGACATTGAAGAGTTGATCAGCAGCTGTGTCTCTATTGGCAAGTAATTCTGAGCAATTGCAGATCAGTCGATCAAAGCTGAGGGTACTGAGGTCCTGACAGTAACAACGTGTGGTCCAGGAACTTTGTTTTCCGGTAGGTTTGGTCTGGTCCCTGGGAGCAAATATTCTTACGTAGAATGAGCTCTTAAGTGGAGACGAGCAGACACGGGCTTCAAGACTGCACTACAGCCCCCAAGCAGAATGCTACTGAGAGCCCAGGCAAAAGATGCAGCAACTCTGTGGTGCAGGGGTTGGGGGCATTTTCTCCTAGAGCTTTATCTCTCCTAGGTTTCCTGGAGAGTGCTAGAATGTTAGTAGCTAGCTTGCAACCTGCTGATGGTAAGTACCTTCTGAAATGGTTGCATACCACTCTCAGCCAAATACACCCGTGCTCTGGGAGGCCACAGCACAGGGTATTCCGGTGGTCCCCTATCAAATGCCTGATGTGAGTGGTGTTGCAGTCAGCCTGTGCTGTTCCTTTTGGTCTCAGAAGGTAGTCACCGGTTTTGGGGTTTGCTGAATTGGAGAGGGTAATGCGTTTTTGACACCGCATCTGCAAGGAAACCAGTTCAGTTGGTTGATAATGAGCTGAGAGTTGTTTGGTCCCAGAGGTCTTGGTGTAGGAGCCGAGGTCAAGAATGCAGCAAAGACCCACTGTCTGACTTGGTGCACCTGAGTAGCCTCAATTTCTTCCCCAGGAAAGCAGGGCTCGAAAGAAGACTTCTTACTTTTGTCCTGTGAAACGTGAGGGTCCAAGAGGAGCTTCCACCAAAGCCTGGCAAAGCTATTTAAGCAGGCCTCCAGGATGCTATTTCAGCAGGCTGCTGCTTATCGCTGTGGAGAATACATAGGCAGGAACTTGCAAATCGGTGTACAGTTTTCCTCGGGGCTGTCCAGATCTAGTTGTCACCACCAAACTAAATACCCAGTAAAGTCAGGCATGTTTTTGCAGTGTCCTTGCCAACTGCTCTATTGAGTGCAATGTCATCAGCTGTCACTACTTAGGTGAGCAAAGTTCAGCTGGCGCATGGCTCCAGTTGTCCTCATTATTTTGGTGTGCGCATTGCGTCCTCTAATCATGGTAAAACTCTCCAGAACGTGGTTTTAAGGTGACGAATTGACCACCAGCAAAGCACTAAACCCAGTAACTTTTGTTTTCTAAGTGTGGCTGTACAAGAGCCATGAAGCTCAGCTGCCGTTGTGCAGAAGCATGTTTTACCTGACTTAGCCCTAAGCATTAAAGCATCGAGTTTTGTTTCTATCAGCCAAGAGCTGTTTACCTGGTGACAAATCATAACTGCTCATCTTAAATCCACAGTATGCCAACACATTTTCATAATTATTTCCAAGACATTGCACAGACTTTGTCTGGTGGGCCAGGCAAACAGTTACCGAGCTTGGAGTACAAGCCGGAGTCCCAGATTGCATTGCTTGTGAACAGAGAGAAAACCTCCTGTTAAACTCGCCTTGCTATGCTCCTGTTAATGGCGCTTCATTTCGCTAGGGATTTAATTGTTCAGGCTGTAAATGGGATACTCCTTTTGTGTTTTGTTTCCATGCTGTGGTATCACTCCAGTCTGCATTTGCATTCAGATTTTTCCTGTTGTTCTTTTCTTCTTAGAGCAGCTTTCATTGAAATGCCAATAAAACTCGCCCTTTCTTAGGCTAAACCAGGATGCTTTCAAGGTAAAAAAAAAAAGGATTCTGCAAATTGAACCATAACTAGTCCCGGGTCTTCAAAAAGACTTTTATTCTGTGTCTGATTTCTAGGCTGTGATCTCATTGAAACAGGTATTGCCTTGACATTTGCATCTCTTGAGGTGAGGTTTCTGGGTGGCAGGAAAAGAAAAATTCCTGAGGAAATCAGCATCAGGTCGTGCATGCGAATAGCTGTTACCATTTCTGTGCTCTTCACAAGCCGTTTTCTGATGGTATTGCTAGCAGTTGGACTCCTGAGGCTGCAGAGAATCGGACGCAGAGCATGGGGGAGATGAGGTCATTTTATGCCATGGGATCTTCTGAGGGCTGGATCTCTGCAGAAGCGGGAGTCAGTCGCTCTGTTTCTGATCCTGTATGTTGTGTTTGTCTTCCGCTGGCTGTGGTTTGTTTGCTCCTTGCTTGCGCAAGTGAGCTGAAGGGAACTAGACTGCCAAAGGAATACAGTCCCCAAATCTCCCGCAATAGTCCTGATAGCTCTCTTTGCCTTGCAGCCCTTTCTCCGTCGATCCCTCCGTCGGGACTCTTGGGATTGGTGATGCCATGCAAGTGACAGTGGAGTTTCACCCACTGAAGACGGGGCACCATTCCAGGTCCTTGGTAGTTCACTACGACACAGGTAAGTGCTGGGCGCTGCGTGGTGCACGCTCTCTGCGTCCTTCAAAGCAGAGCCCTTTCTAAGCAGAATAATGTTAAGTTTGCTTTGTGGGCAACTTCTAAAAGCTTTTCTTCCAAAAGCTCTGCATGTTTCAGTGCTTAGAAGTGAACAGATAAGGGGCAGAGGCTGAGCCTGTCCTTGTTCTGTATGTCCTGTGCACTGGTCCCTCGCTGGGGGACCCTGGTGTCAGCATGGTGTTCTGCACCAAGCACCTTCTCGTGACAGTCTTCCACCATCATTCCCCGTTGTCCCAGCCACCTCAATTCCCTGTCCAGGTGTACCTGCCCTGCCCCAGCTTTACCTTGGATAAAAGTGAAGAGTAGTTGGTGTTGAGGGGGTTGTTAAAGTAGATCCCCTTGAATGGGAATGAGATTTTGGAATGCTGTTTTTCTGGGAGTTGCTGAGTGGAGGAGGTAGGAACCTCGACTCTCCATTGCAGCATGCGTATGCACGCATGAAGTTTTAGTCCATGACAACTCTATGTTTGAAGCGTAATGTGGGGAACACATGTCTCTGTCAGACTCTCTCCAGTGCCTGCTGTCTCTTACACACCTCTGTCCCATGTACTGCTTCTCCATCGTCTTGCCACAGACCTTTTTTTCCATGTTGCCCTCTACCCATCTACAGCCCATGCTTCCCAACATCAGGACTAAAGTAGCCAGGAGTTGAGGGCTCTTGGGATTTGGCAGGAAGTGCTCAGTGCCTCCCGAGATAGATGTAAAATGTATGCTAGGGTACGAGAAGCCAAGATCAGGCCACAGAAATACCGTCAGCTTTGTAAGTCACTTTAAGAGTAAGTGGGGAGAACTCAAGAAAAAGGTGCGACATGTTAAAATGCTTCTGTCGGCCTTGGTTCAGCAGAGGTATCTCGTGATGCTGAACTAGACGCTTTCTCTGTTGCGTGTATGCATTTGGTGTGCGTTTTCTCTTGCTTGAAAGAGAGGTTTGTTTTGTCCCTATTCCTGACTGTTGGTCCTGGGGAGCATGATATCCTAATCCAGGTGATAGTGTGATGCTTTAGCCCAGCAGTGAACATTTTAGTTGTCTCGAGTTTGTAGGAGTTACAAAAATGCTCCTTTATCTTCCAAATGCTCTTTGTGGCTTTATGAGTTGTCACAGCTTTGTTCAATATTTGTCAGTTAATGACATATTCCCAGAGAATGGTTTATGCTCACTCTGAGAAGCTCATGGGATGGGTAGCGCTTTCTTGAAAGAACTACTGAAATTTCGGGTAGAGAAGCACCAAAAAGTGCCTCATTTGTATGCATCTAGAGAATCTATAGGATAAAATTCCAAGGGCTAGATCTTTCTTTGATTCTTGTTCTTAATGAAAGAGAGTACTGGAAAAGTACTACTTTTTCCCTGGAAAAGTACTAGTACTTTTGTGTAATTTCTGACTAATAAGATTATTTCAGGCCCTCAGGTTCCTGTTTTGTGACAAATCATGACAAGTCTTTCCTTATTCACATTTCCCAGGCCATTCGTGGCTTTACAAACCTCTCCCATTTATCTCCCATACGGATTCCTCAACCGAGAAATCTGTTCAGTCTTCATATAGAAGCTGCTCCATACTTTTAATCGTAGTTTCTGCCCTTCTCTATTAATTTCAAATGCTTCAGCTAGTTTTTTTGAGATCAGAACTATACCCAATACTTCAAGACCCACGTGGCCATGGGTTTAGACAGTGAGGTGACAGTTTTCATGGTGTTTATTTTGTAGTAGTTTGTCTTGATCGTTGTGGAGGATTAGCTTGTGTTTCCATAAACCTGAGTTGTGCATGCTCGAAGCACTGTGCCTGTCTCCCATTTCTTGGGTCCTGGCTCATCTGCTTGCCAACGTATGCCGAGGATTCAGCGCAGGGGAAAGGTAATGCTTATAAAGCATGGCCGTCTCTGTAACTCTTCTGAAGTTCAGTTATTTTTATATGCTAAATTGTCCATTCTAGGAGGCAGATTGTCCAGTCCTTGGAAACATTGCTGGTGTTCTCCCAGCGTAACTCAGCTCTGGCCACAAATCCCTGCCACTCCAGACTGCCTTAAGAGCAAAGAAATGGAGGATTGTACAGGCATGAAGGCTGAATTCTCCATGTGCAGACATGAATGACTGACCGTAGAGATCTACTGTTTTAAGGGCGAGTCTTGCCTCATTCCCCAACCCGGCTCCCAGAATGAATGTGATTCTGCTGCGTTGCCTGGCTTAGGATTTAAGGAGTCCGTCCAGCTCTCCCCTTGTGGTGTTGCATGGCAGCCTTTTAAAGGCAGGTGCATCCACTGGCTGCCTTGCTGTAAGCCCTGCAGTGAGGAGAAGGCTGTGCCTTTGCAGAGGGATGCCCTCCAGGCCATGGCCGGGTTGCTGCGCTTGTCAGTTGGGGCTGGCTCGGAGGCTTTAAGCACCACTCCCTAGAAATGCCATTTCTGGAGAGCATGTCTGATGTTTGCTGTTTGCATCTCACCTGGGAAACACTCACCCACAACAGGAAGAGTGGGCTTGGTAGTGATGTTTGAGCTCGGTTGACTCCCAGGAGTTTGTTGGTTGGGAAGAATGAAGGTTTGAAAGCTCTGGGAATGAGGGAGCCTTTGGTGGGAGTCTGTTCTGGAGGGTGCGATGCTGGCAGGTACCCCAGCAAGACTCCAGCCATTAATCAGTTGATGTGCACAGGCAAGGCTCTCTCCTCTTCAGCTTGTTCTGAGGTGGAAAGCAAAGATGTCCTCGCTCTGGTCGTTGAATAGCTTGGGAATATGCAGCGTAGACTTGCACCCTCAGGCATAAGCAACAGGATCCAGGCTGAAGAAATGGGCTTGCAGGACTGTAATGGGCGGTCTGGTGTGGACCGTGCCCTACCAGTCTCATTTTGACATATCTTCACAAACAGCAAGTTGAGGGTACTGCTTCTACAACACAGTGAAGTTCTCTTCTGCGTGCCATCCTGCGGTGGGCTGTCCCTTCACTTGTTCCTCTGAACCTCCCTTTTCTGCCCACATGCCCCCAGGCATCTTTGCTTGCCAGCAACAAGGGATCCTCAGGAGAGACCAACCACTGGTGGTGTGCCTGCAGGAGACCCTGGTCAAGCTATGACTGTGGTGGGACTCCTCAGAGTCACCTGAATGACTTTGATGCAGAATTCCCCATGACCTGGGTGGGATGGCAACCCAAAGGCCACCTGGGCACGTCTGAAAAATCTCACTGTAAATGCTGTCACCTTGGGGATAAACCTCTACAAACACACCCAGAAATAAGGTGGTTTAGATGGTGTCCAGGACATCCTTGTGCTGTACACAGGCAGCTCTCAGGATGAGATAAATGTGCTGATCCGTGGAACTGCTAATACAGCTAAAAGCTGTAACGGTTTCTTCTGTTACGTGTGGTTTGCTCTCTTCCTGGTACTTCCATCAGCAAGTGAGGTGAGCAAAGACTGCCCTTTGCTTTGTTGCAGGTGAAGATATTCACACGAGCCTTTATGGAGCAGCTGGAGATGTCAACATCAGGCTAGACAGGAACTCCTTGGCAGTTGAGAAGACTTACCTCTCGCTGTCAAACCACGGATCCGTGGTCATCCACAATCGGAGTGAAATCATAGCCCACTTCCAGTGGAAGGCTTTTGCTACACAGGAAGAGGAGGATCAGCGGAAGCTGAGGTGCGTTTGAAAGATTCGCTTCCATAAGATACGCTGCCCAAGGGTAAAACTGACGTGTGGGCTCAGGGGTGTTGGTGCTTTTGAATGGTTTAGGACAAGTAAACCATCCCCAGCATCAGGGTGCGTGTCACTGAGTTTCAGGGTACTGGAGCTCAGCACTTCCCATTCCAGTTCCACCCGTACCCCAGCTGAGGAAGATGTTTTGGAGAGGAAAGGTTGGTTGCAATGACTGGATAGCAAATTGGTGGTTTGTGGGAGCACAAAGCACTGAGGTCCAGACATCCCTGGGCTACAGAGGGTCCATGAGGCTGAGGAAAGTGTCAGCACTCGTTACCTGGGACGTAATGTAGCTGCAGATACCATAACTATTATGATAGTCACTGCAGTTTTTTCCCCTCCAGCTTTGATAAGGTGGCAGGCTCCTTTTCCAGCGATGTGCAGGGTAGGGTGAAAGTTGAGGCCACCCTGCTGTAGGGTGTTAATTGCCTCACGCTGCCCTGGTTTCCAGCACAAGGAGCTATTTGTGCCCTTCCTTTGAGGCTGGGGAGAGTTTGGAGGTGGAGGGTTCTGCAGGGAAGGTAGGGCAGCACAGGACCTGGAAGTGCATTTGGGCTTCAGCCACCCATGTCTTCATGGTGGTGAGAGATGGGTCAGGCTCTTGAAAGTGTGTCTTTGCTCAAGCTTTGAAATTCCCATTTCAGGCAGCAGAGAAACACTTGCAGCCCGGGGGGGTGAATTGGAAATGACACTTCAAAGCTTGGGTGATTTAGGGAATCCTTGTGTGACTTTTCAGACTTGGATGGATGTAGGTATATAGGAGTTAGTCTGAACCCATAGCTGATCAGGAAACTGCCTTAAAGTGGAGCACTTTCTGAGGGCCTCTGAGCAAATAAAGTGCAACGTAATTAGGTCAGAAATGCCTTGAAGGCCAAAACTAGTTTTCCACTGTTCTCTCTTTTTAATGACACAGTGTGTGACTTCTGTGCAAGCTCAGTGTGTTGAAAGGAAACCTCCTGACCTTCTCTTGGTACTTCCCTGGCCCATTCCTTGACCATCTCTTCCCAGCTGCCTGTCTCAGCCTGGACCCTGAGTGTTCCTCTTTCCCCTCAGAAGCAACCAGGTTTCCCCACAGTAGACTTCAACCGGATTTTTTTTTTCTTTTTTTCCAATTACATTTGATCTCGTGCCAGTTTGTGTCTTAGAGTCTGAGCAGGAGGTTTTGTTCTTCCTTACTTGGAAGTCTTAGGGATGGTCATAGCTCTAAGGCCACTGTCCTGCTGTCAGAGAAGCAGGGATCCCCTGGTGGAAGGCAGTATAGGGAACTGGGAGCAGGCGTTGTTTGCTTATCCCCGCGGGTCCAAAAAGGAAGGAAAAAGAGTGATGCTCGTAACCTGCAGCTGAACCCCAGGTGCTTCTCCCCTTGCCAGTGAAGCCCTGCAGTGGGTGCTCCTTGATCTTTATCTGCCTCCCCCGAGCAGCTCTATGGTGGGAAAAGGCAGTTGAGGTTGGTGGATTCTCCATCAGTTGTGGCAGTGGCTTTGAGCCAGGAGGCTCTCTTGAGGGCTGCTAGCTTTCCAAAACCTCTTCTTAACTTGTGAGTGTGGAGTAAAACTACCTGCCACGCCAGGGAGCAACAAGTGATCATCTGATCCATTTGGGACCCCATGGCTCGGGGTCAGCCCCTTGCTGAGCTGCTGCTGGTGCTGCTGTTCCTCCCCGAGTGCGTTGCTGCCCCTGCACTTACCCGGCAGTCTCTGCAAATACGTTGCTTATTGAATTATCTGTTTGGTTTGTCTCTCCCCGTGGCCGCAGGCTGTGTCGCAGGCTGCAGAGGCAGGAAGAGGACAAGACGGATTGCTTCCTCAAGGAGTGCATGGTGGACCCCACTCTCCGAGAACGCCTTTCCCTTCTCTCCCGCACCTTCCGGAACCAGAGGGCAAAGGTGCAAGGAGACTCCATGCTTTTCTCCGATGATGTCTTCACCATTGAGCC
Organism: Gavia stellata; assembly: GCF_030936135.1. NCBI lineage: Eukaryota > Metazoa > Chordata > Aves > Gaviiformes > Gaviidae > Gavia > Gavia stellata. The sequence goes on from NC_082601.1 coordinate 45,496,133, forward strand.
GATGGTAAGCTGTAGCTGAGAACCTCCCCTCCTCCTCCTCCTGCTCCTCCCTGAATGAGGTCACTTGGCAGATCCCTGCATCAGCTGCCTTGACATGCCGAGAGAAAAGGTCAGGTTTCTAGTGAGGCTGGGAGAGCTTGTTACAAAAACCACTTCTGAACTGCGGGCTCCTGACAGGCAGTGAGAGCCTGCCTAAAGCTGAGCTACTGCAAGGGCTATAAATAAGTGTTCTTAGAGTGCTCAGAGGTATTGATTATTATATGTAAGGGCACACCTGACGCATACTGTATGGGCAGTAACAAAGGGTATTAGAGCATTGTCAGTTCACATATTGACCTGAAGAATGAAACGGTCCTGTGTGGAAAGGAGGCCAAATTCAGCCCAAGTTTAGTCATGGAAACACCAATCCCTTTGTATAAGCTGGACTTACACCATGTCTGAATCTCCCTTCCAATGGCATCTGTGAGCCTGGACACAAGACTGGCAGGTTTTTTTTGAGTTGTATGGCACATAGGTACAGAAAAACCTTTGCTTTTCTGTTTCTGCAAGCAAAACCCCATGCCCTTCAATCAACCAGAGCTCTGATTCTGAGTATTTGCATGGTCTGAGACGAAGAACGCCTGCTGTCTGAGCAGTGCAAAATCCCTTCTCATCTTGGAGTGAACCCTAGAATAAGCCCAACCTCTTCTTTTTTTAAAATAGGTGAAACTAATTTTTTTTTTTTAACCAAGGAAGGGGATCGTGTTCTCTTCTTGGTTACTCCTTTAGCCCATCGAAGGCTGAGAGCCAGCAATGCCAGCACAACTGCAGTTTCACACCACTGTAGCTGACAGCAGCATGGTGTGACCAAGAGACTGTGTCAGAGCAGTAGGAGTATTGTAGAGTGGGAGCTGATGAGCTGAGCCTGAAGGGCATCATACGATGCATTAGAGTTGATTTTGGAGTGTGTCCCAGGGCTCCTGCTTCGTTACAGTTGGAGTATGACTCCAGAACTAGCTCAACCCCGCCTTGAGCTCCTGAAGTGCATTAAGGTGAGGTGCAGAAGTCTGGCTGCCCACAGTACTGCGTGCTGGTACTCCATGTAATGATGTACAGACGTGAAGTGTAGCTAGGTCCCTTTTCCTTAGACTGGCTGGTACCTCTGAAGAAATCCTGCTTGATTCGCTGGAATTTGTTTGCCAGTTGGGTTGCTTCGTTGTAGCCCTAATTTAACAAAATGCCTCTCCCGGGTGCCAGTAAAGGTAAGGGACTTGGGACAGTTTTTTGCAACCGCTTCCAGACTCTTTTATAAATGTTGTTGGCAAGTGTTGCTTGCTCCTTGCTCTTCACTGATGCTCTAAATATAGGCTACAGGGCTGTGCTTGAAAACAAGACATGTAACGTTTAAAGATAAATGGTTTTCTGTCCGCTTCTGTTTTAGGAGGGAGATGTCTGGCCAAATTCTTCGGCTGAAATCAAGGTGATCTTTAAACCCCGAGAAGCCAGAGTGTATCAACAAGCGGTCTACTGTGAAATCTCAGGTACAGCTCCTTTCTTCTGCTTCTGTTACCCATGGTGAAGGTGAGGCACAAATAGTCTTCCAGCCCCCTCGGTTCTTATGTAGTTGCTGGGAAGGGTGGGTGGTCAGCAGGTCAGGGCTGGCACATGCCCGCTGTCCCTGCGGTTTCCAGGTGATCTCCTGTCCAAGGCCAGCCCTCGCGATGCCTGGCTACAAGCTTGGATCACTGATCCCAGACCAACCAAGGCAGTGAAGGGATAAGCTTTCATGCCATGGGTTTGCCAGCATTTGCTCTGCTGCAAGGTGCCTGGAAAGGCCAAAGAATGACACAGCAGAACAGCTTTCGTGGACGAGCACTAAGCCCCTATAGACCATATACTTCCAAGATGAATCTTTATTACACGGATGCATCATCAGACGCCTGAGGCAGCAGGAGCTGAGTTACAAATGTGCTCCCAGATCCTGGATCACCTCCCGCTCCCCAGATGCTGTCAGACCTCAGGTGACTGAGCCCCGCTGAGTGCGGGGTGTCTGTGAAAAGACCACTTCTGGCCAGCCTGTGCTTCTCTCCCTGTGTGGGAATTGTCACCTCGTGGCTCGGCGTCTATGGTGCATACGGGTAGCGTTGCACAGGCCTTGCTGTACTGAGCAGGGTGAACGTCCTCCCTGGGAATCGGAATCCGAGCAGTCCGCTAGACAAGCTTTATGCCCATCCTGTCTTACGGAAGTGCTGTCAAGTCTTCTTCTGGGAGCGGTTACTGTTGATGTGCGTATGGCCGTTAGCAGGGAGCTTCGCCTTGCTTGGGCTCGTACTTCTCGGCTCCTGTGCTGTTGTCTCTGATTGCATCAGTATAGATGGCAGATTTTTATCTTCAGTTCTGTTTTGTGAGCTTTGTGCCTTCACTGCATGGATTTCAAAGCTCATCTAAGTGTGTGGGAAGAAATTCAGAGATCGTGTTTTAAACTCAGCATCCCGTTTTCAGGGTGCAAACTGATCACTAAATTAGAAACCAGCCCAAGGGCATATGTCCTGAGGGAGGAGAAGGGTCCCGTATCTTCTCCCTGGAGCATCTAGAGCTGGTCCCATCCATCGTGGAGTCAGGGACTAGCATTGAGGCAGGCTGGAAAATCCAGGGCAACAGAGGGAATTACTGTACTGAAATGGCAATCTCTCCCCAGGCCGAGAGGCCAGGCTGCCCCTGTGCATCAAAGGTGAAGGCATAGGGCCCCGGCTCCGCTTCAACTTTGACCAGCTGGACATCGGGAAGGTTTTCATTGGATCAGCCCACAGCTATGAGGTGAGCAGGAGGGGTTCGCAGGGGTTGGGCTGGATCCTCACGGCTCCCGGGGCAACGCTGAGCCTCGTGGACCTGGGGGATTCCTGGCAACTGAGGCAGTTGTGAGCAGGGAATATTTGACATACTAGTCAAGTTTGGGGGGTTTCACAGAATCTGGATACTTTTGGTGGGGTCTGAAAGGTGTATGTTTTCGTGAAGCCCTAGTCCCTGCTTTTTGGCAACGTCCATTTGAGATCAGCTGGGAGGCTTCATGCAAAAAAACCCCCCTTGACACATGAAAGCAGCACTGGGTCAAAAAGAGAAGTATTCAGAGGCTTTTGTTTCAGCCCTAGATGCAAAGCACCTTTGTACTCTGGCTCTTAAAAAGCAGCTGGAACAAATTTACTGTGTTTGAACTCAAGTCCCTTGCAAAGAGTTTTCAGTTAAGTGCATCCTACCGATTCCTGGGAGTCAGAGGAAAGCCGTCCAGCCTCCTGGCTCAGAGCTGTCCCTAGGAAAGAAATTGGGAGTGCTTCCCCTCGCTGACGAGCCCCTCACCACGCTTCGGGCTTGGTGCACCTCTGGCTCTATGAAGAGCAAAGCATTTCTGGAAATGAAGCAAAGGCACTTTCTATATATTTGCCTCCCCCCAATGATGTCAAGTCTTCTGCAAAAAAAAAAGATAGAGCAAGTGAAAGAGGTAGAAGACGAGGCAATACATCATGCCAGACACTTTCAAAACCTTGACTGTGGCAGGGAAGGACACATTAAGGTGTTTTCTTACGGAAATATTGTGTGCTCAGTGCATTTTTAATGCTGATACTTTATTGATTCTCTCTCTATCAATTTATGATTTTCATTACTTGAGAAAATGTGATGAAGTAGATGAAGCTGTTAGTGCTTTGCTAAGCAGCTAGACTGGAGGTAAACCTCAGCTCAGCGTCGGATCCCTAAGTGCAATTTGTAACGAAGGTGTAAAACACACAAGAGGCGAGAGTAGTGTTCAAGTTACCATTGTGGACTTTGAATACATGCATATTTTCAGCAGCAGCTGCAAAGTTGAAAAACAAAGGATGTTTCTATGCTTCTGTCTCAGTTTTTCTGACAGGTTTTGCAAGGACAAAAATTAGGGAAAAGAAATTCAAAGCAGATAGCTAAGTCCACGGAGATGGCAGGATTTCACCCTGCAGCAATCAGAAACTTTACAGCTTTGCTTTGGGTAGGTTTGTTGGTGATTGACAGCGTGCCGGTACTCACAGGCAGATGTGGGCATTTCTCGCCCAACATGAAAAGAGCTGAATTTCAACAAACGCTGCAGGATTGTGTTACTTGTTCGAGGCAGTAGATCTCTCGAGCATTCAACAAAATATGGTTTGGTTCTAAATTTGCAGTTTATTCCAGTAATGGTAAAATCTTGGATGGTGGCTGTGAATATTTAGGAAAGAGAACTTCTTTGGAATAGATGGAGCTGCTATGCACCTCACGCTCATTCTTTCCTGACATGTCTGTTGGAGCAAAGACTAAGAAAGTATCACCTTAAAGAAGAAAGAAGAGAAACCTAACTTCTATACAGTAGCAGAGTTGGGGAGTGCTTCTGAAGTTGGTTATAGTGCTAGCCTGAGGGGTCTTCTACATGCAGTGAACTTGTTGGCTGCAATGGAAGCTGCCCATGTTCTGCCCTTGGCAGGACCAGGCTCATCAGGAGCAGAAGCAGTTGTGTGATGATCCACTAGTAACTGCCCTTCATTGCCCTTAGGGACGGGTCTGAATCAACTCGCTGATGCTGAGCAGGTCCTCTGCACTGCAAGTCAGAGTGGACTGCTCTGTATCAGTAGAGTAAACCCAGCGTGACTCTGTTTAGATGAAGTTATCACTGCTTTGCATGTAAAAACCCAAAGGCAGAACTTGTCCTGTTGCATATTCTTTGGCTTCTGCCAAGCAGCAGCACACGGCATCTTCTGTCTTTTTACAGATGTTACTTGTTTAATGGGAGAACAAGTCAGCCTTGTGTAAGAAAGGAAGATTCCTTATGTATTTCCATTTTGCTTTCTTGCTGCTGCAGGCGGTCCTGTTTAACAAAGGAGCCATCGATGCTTTCTTCCGGTTGGTCCCTCCAGCTACAGCTCTGGGCTCCTGCTTCACCTTTCTGCCCCGGGAGGGCACCATTTTGCCGGACGGGCTCCAGGTCATCCGGATCTCCTTCAGTTCCACCATCCTGGGGCAGTTCACAGAAGAATTCAAGTTCAGTGTGAATGGATCCCCTGAGCCTGTGACCTTGACTATCAGGTGAGGAGGGTTATAGGAGCTTGGTGGGCACATCTGTAGCTCTCTCTGGGTAATCAGCTCCCCCCTACCTCATTTGATGATGGAGCAGAGAAAAAAGGGGTTGTCTAAGGTCTTTGTCTTGGCTCAGATCCTAGCACCCCCCACTAAGAGCCAAGACTTTTTAACCTTGACTCCAGTTTGAACCTTGCAATTGCAGCAGCCAAGAAAGTGTAATTGTCTACGAGAGGAAATCATAGAATGGTTTGGGTTGGAAGGGACCTTTAAAGGTCATCTAGTCCAACCCCCCTGCAGTGAGCAGGGACATCTTCAAGTAGACCAGGTTGTTCAGAGCCCCGTCCAGCCTGACCTTGAATGTTTCCATCTACCACCTCTCTGGGCAACCTGTGCCAGTGCCTCACCACCCTCATTGTAAAATATTTCTTCCTTCTATCTAGTCTAAATCTACCCTCTTTCGGTTTAAAGCCATTACCCCTTGTCCTATTGCTACAGGCCCTGCTAAAAAGTCTGTCCCCGTCTTTCTTATAAGCCCCCTTTAAGTATTGAAAGGCCGCAAGAAGGTCTCCCTGGAGCCTTCTCTTCTCCAGGCTGACCAACCCCAACTCTCTCAGCCTTTCTTCATAGGAGAGGTGTTGCATCGCTCTGATAGTTTTCGTGTCCCTCCTCTGGACCTGCCTCAACAGGTCCGTGTCTTTCCTGTGCTGAGGACTCCAGAGCTGGACCCAGTCCTGCAGGTGGGGTCTCACCAGAGCCGAGTAGAGGGGCAGAATCACCTCCCTTGAGCTGCTGGCCACCTGTGACCATGCCTCCTCTGCTCTCAATACGCAGTTTAACTTTCAAAGTCTTGGGTTCCTCTGGGAAGCAGCTTTGCCTTCATGGTTGAGCCAGGGTGGCTCTGTGACTTTCTAGGACACTGTTTGCCCAGAATTTGGCAGCAGCAGATTCCTTTTGTGACCCTTTGACATCTCTGTGTGAGGACCCTGGGGCTTTAAGTGACTGCCCGTGCTGGAAAAAAGTTTGACTGGAGGCCGTACGGGAAAGGTGTGGAGATGCCTGCTGCCCTGTCCCGGTACCCAGGAGCTGAAGTGACTCCTTGCTACAGGTAGCTCATTCCCCCTTGGGCCATGGCAGACAGTGTGATGGTATCAGCTTTGGGCAGTAGATGGTCTGGGATGTCCCCCTGAACACCCAGCAGGGCCAAGAGGGCTTTGGAGAGGGGCCAGCCTGGGTGATTCTGCAGCCAGAAGCAGTGTTTTTAAAATCCTCTGTTAACATTCCATACAAAATGGGTAGCAGCAGCATCAACATCATCTCTCATGCTAATGCATTGGGACAAGCTGTCCTCCCGGCTCTTGTGCAGTGAGTGCTACGGTACCTCCTTTCTGCAGCCAGAAACGTGCTGATGCAGGAGACAGGAAGCTCTGCAGCAAGTACTGTCACAAGGACTCGGGCATCATCCCCTGGGCTGGTGCCATTGCAAAAGAGAATCCTGACCGAGCAAGAGGGGAGAAGAGGGGAAAAAAAAGCTGATGAAAGGAGAGGCAAAGCTCATTTCTCAGGACCACAGCAGCATGCGAACTTGTCCCAGCAAGTCTTAACCACGAGCTGGTGGGATCATGTGGTGTAGGCAGGGGAGCTGATGCTGGGTGCTCTGGAGCTTTGGGGCTGGTTGAAGTGGTCCTTTTTTCCCCACTGGTGCCCTGGCTGCCAGTGCCCAGCATGTCCTCCCCTTCTCTGTGGCCGCTCTGCCCTGTTCTGCCAGCACGGCCCTGAGCTCGGTGCAGACCTTATGTCTCAGTGAAAGAGGATTGCTGGTCCTTTTTTATTTATTTCTTCCCCATCCTTGTATTCCTCCTTTCTAGGTGGTGGCTCCTATGCAGCCCATCTGAGGGTACCCCAGCATGCCCACCTGCTCCGGTACAGCTGTCCCTCAGCAGTAATTCCCATTGCAGTCCACTCTGCTCTGAGATGTCATCTGCCTCCTTGATTTCTGCCTTGCCTTAGTTTCAAGGATCCCTATTCAGTCCTTATCTCTCATTCTCCAGCCCCGCAGCTCAAGCTGTTTGTTTTCAAGGCCTTTGAGATGTCCACCCACCAGGTGAAGCTGAGCCTCCCTTGTCGGGAAGTTTGAAGCACTGGATTTAGTCCTCCATGGAGAAAAACTCCCAGCTCTTTTGAATGGAGGCGAGCTGGCTGGTGGGAGACTGGGCTGCAAAGGAAGGAAGGAATGGGGATGAGTGTTGAAGCGGTTCCTCTCCCACCTTGTGTTATCCTTCGTGCTCTGCAAGGACCCTGATCTCCCTTCACAAGTGCATTATTTAATGCTACTGTAAAACACGGTAGTTGCCAAAACCACTGCCTTTTCCCCCATTTTTTTGCGAGCTGTACTGTTATCAGCTGTGGTGCACAGGGCTCCGGGTTGGCTCCTTGCTCAAGCCTTCTGGGCAGTCATTCAGGTTTAACTTCCCTGAGCACAGATACGGCGCACTCAGCAGAAATGGCAGTCATTTCTCCGCTTGCCTGGCAAGGCTCATCCTTGGCAGTTTCCCAGTGTGATCCCCAGTCATGGTTGGTTTGGAGGTAGTTTTCCATCGTCTCGTGGCAAGTGCTGTGGCAGAAAGCACGCCTGCTCCCTTTGCTGTGTCCAAAGCAAGGTGTTAGGGCTTGGGCAGTTAGGTCTGGTTATGTGAGGTCCTTGGAGAGGGAACTTCATCATCATCATCAGGGATTTGCTCCCTGACTTAGTCTCAGGAGCTGCTTCAGCTCCAAGAATCGAGAATTAGTATTGGATTGCAACTCCTGAAAGTCAGTTTTTGAGTGCTTTTTAACTATGCAATCAGAAGATGCCCAAACCATAGGTGATTCTTCTTGGGAAGGAACCCAACCTTACAAGGTCCTGAATGCTTGTTTCTTTGGTGTTTAGAAAGGGATGCTGGAAATGGGACACCACGGATGAACGCAGGTCCCTCCTGCGGGATGCTTGAGTCTGGTCATGTGCCAAACAGAGTCAGTGGCAGTCCTGTGACTAAAACTAGAAGGCAGCGTTCACTGTGGTCCTTGATTTTTAACTAAGAGGCAGAGCTGGCATTGATTGGCATCAACCATGAAATAAATTAATGGCTGTTGTGCAGCTCCAAGTGCTGATTTCAGGGGATTTTGGTGAGTTTTGGAGTTTGGAGCCTGGCTGCTGAATTTAAGGACAGGTGAGGAGGTGTGGTGGGTTCAGGACACCCGTGTTCGGTGGTTGGAGACGTGTGTTGCTCTTGGATGTGTCAGCTGGTGCACTGGTGACAAGCTGATCCTTTTCCCCAAGATTCAGCTGTCCGCTGTGTAGAACTGTTGCTGCTCTTGTGTCAGTGGGTGTCTGGGAGCTCCCCTGGCATCATGCCTCCAAATCCTGCATGCCTCATGATTGCATGGGTCAAGATGATCTGAGGACAAGATGTTCATATACTCCATGGGAACACCAGTTCCAGCAAAGAAATACCAAAGCAGAGAACCTGCAGCTGGCAAAGCTAGTACAATGGGTCCACTTTTGCGTGGAGACCTCTGTGTCAGCACGTTACAGATGGGGAAACTGAGGCACGGAGCCATCACTTGTTCAGGGTCCTTCATCAGGCCAGCAGCAACTTGGGGGCATACCCTGCCTGACATGGTGCCCTAAGGCACATCAGCAGCTCTCAGCTGCTGACCACTTTGCTTTGGCTGTCTCCTGTCCACATGGATGCTGTGCTGAGCAGAAAGGCGACGGGTTGATTTGAAACCCGCTGTGGTTCTGAGACCAGCTTTTATCCCTCCGAGCAGTAACGAAAGCCGAACACTTTGCATTTCTCTTTAACCAAACCAATGCCTCCTCTGCCTGTCTTTGTCCTCACAGGGGCTGTGTCATCGGACCAACTTTTCATTTCAACGTACCTTCCCTCCGCTTTGGTGACGTCTCCTTCGGTGAGTGTTCCCTGGGCTTGGAGCATAGGTTGAGAGGTCTGTGCATCACCAAAACAGAGCACCTGAACAGAAGAGCACCTGTCACTTGTGTTCCTCCATAGCAGCCTTTGAGGTGTTAAAACCAGGGCTGCTGGTGGCTTAGGCAGTGTTGTGCCATCATGAGGTCAGATAGGACCAAAGGAACAGAAAGTCAGTGTTTTCTGGTGTCCCTCATAGTCTGTTCAGCCCCAAGCTCCTAATGCTTGGCAGCAGAATGGCTGTGAAAGTCCTTGTGCCAGAAGGGCCCAGGGGATGGGACTGCAGGAGAAGGGAGTTGAAGCCACATGCTAGCCTGTAGCTGCTCTGGGTGAATGTGCGTGTTGCAAGGGGAGGACACCATTTCCCCCACCTGACCTTCAGTGTGAGCTGTTGATTAGTGCTGTGAGGGCACCTCATTCTCACCTCCCAGGTAATATGCCCAAGCAATAGCTCGGCATCGGGCACTGATGTCCTCTGAGATCTGGGCTCCTTCTCCTTCCCTGCCAAAAGCCCAGGTCTGCTGATGGAGCCAGTGGCTGAGCGTCCAGAGCATCTCCATTAAAGTGCAGATTCTCGTTCTCCACCTCCGTCTCACAAAAGGCTTTGTACTGAGATGTTCTAAAGTTGAATTGTGAAATCAATTGTGATTGAAGGGCCATTATCATTCTGCACCCAGGATGCCTCTGTGTTTTCATGCTGCTCATGGACTTTCTAAGAAAACTCATTACCTTTCCTGAGCTGCTTCCTCCCCTCCCTACATCACCACTCTGCCATTTCTTTATTTCCTTTTGAAGAAATAAAACCAGAAACACAGCAGGCAGAAATATGGTTATGTAATAGGAGCTTCATCCTACTTAATCTGATTTCGTTAATAAGGCCTTTTGAGCTGAAGGCAGCTACTGTATTTTTGCTTCTTTTAGCTCTGCTGCTGACTGTTGTCTGCATCTGGAGACTTCGGTCTCCTTTGGGACTGTGAAGTCTGTGTTTGTCCTTTCTGTGTGTCTCCTGCCTCCCTGCTGGAGTAGTTGCTGGAGGTGGGCAGTGGTCACTGTCGATGGGCATGGATGAACTACCTGCTGTGTCTGCAGTTGGTTTTCCTCCCCACCTGTATTCAAGTAACGCTTGGTAAGCAGGCCATGGGAGATGTCTCCTCACAGAGCTGGCCGTCCAAGGCAGATGTCCACTCCAGAGCAGGTTGTGGGCTGATGTCCTGTCTCTGCAGCACATCCCCACCAGGTGTGGTTGTATCACTGCTTTTCCATTATGGAAAGCAAGTATCAAAGGTAAAGTGATGTAAACCCTTGCGGGCAGTAACCAAAGCCAGTGTGCAGCATGGATGTGATGTCCCCGTTTGTTAGGTAAGGTGAGACACGGTTCCTGCTAATTTCTAAGCAAGCATCAGGCTTGCCTCCTGTGAAGTGGGCTGCAGGTTGTCACGAGCTGAGTCTGATTGCCCCCAAACAGGAGATGCCTTGAGGATGCTGCCTAGAGAAACTGCATTAGAGTGCTTTGCATCGTGCTGTAGTAGCCAATTGCATCCATCCTTTCTTTTACTGGAGCTTCTCCTCGATGACAATACACTGCTTTTATATATTGAAAACTGTGGGAGTGTTCGTGGAGTTAACAGGGAATGTTACGGACTGAATTTTCAGAAAAAATGGTCTGTCTGGATGTACGCTCATAAGCGAGAAATAACTGATGCTGGTTTTGGGGCATGTGAGAGCGCTCCTCAGGTAAAGAGAGACAAAATTCTGGTGTTCGGCATCGCTAAGAGTGGGCATTGCCAAGGAAACAATCTCTGTGATCAGCATAAAAGAGAGCTTAAGTGACGATGAATTCCTTGCTTAGCTTCTCAACTAGCTGTGGTTCAGATTGAGAAGAGCTAAACTCCAGGCACAGTTTTATCCTAACAGGATATTCACACCAGGACTCAGGGGGATAACTGGGGTGTAAATTCATATTTGTGTCATTTCCTAGGCTTTCCTTGCACCTTGTCGTGTCGCCTCACTAACACCTCCTTGGTGCCCATGACCTTCAACCTTCGCATTCCTGGGGACGGCTCGGGAGAGCCCAGTGTTACCAGTTTTGTTCCTTTGTCGGACAACACTCACTCATACTGGAGAAGGGGAGCCCAAGGTCTTGTGAAGCCAACCGAATTTACCATCACGCCGTGCAGAGGGACCATCCGCTCCCAGGGGGTCGTGGATATCCAGGTATGGGAAGAGTCCGGCCATACGTGCTTCAGCAGGTGGAGCTGAAGCTTCACTGATGCATGAGAGGGCTTTAGTGCTGCCAGCATAACGCGAGTAAGATATATGCATTAGTGTTAGGCTTTTGTTGGCTGGGTTACTCTGGGACGTTTCAGAAGGAGCACCGTTTTGTTTCCAAAATCCTGAGCGGAAGGTCTTGTACCGTATAGTCAGGTACAGAAGCCACTCCTGTGTTTTTGAGAGCTGCTTAGAGCGATCTCTTGGATTTACAGTGGGCAGAGGAAGGATGAGGACAGAAGGTGGCTGTTAAAAAGAGAGATGTCATTGGATAAAGCAGTTTGCCTTTCTTCCCAGTCTAATTTCTCCTGTCCTTTTGAGCAGGAGGAGCTGTATTCACTGCAGCGATCCCCAAGGGGGACTGCAAAAGCTCTGGCAGCCGTGAACTGCACAGCATCTGCTGGGCCACGTTTTGCTCTCAGCTTCCCCCTGTAAAGCTGAACTCATTCTGTTCAAGTCAGCAGATTTCCTCTGGATTTATGCTATTCTAGTCGAGATTACAAACTGGTCCCTTAATTTTAATACAGTGGTGAGTAGAGCATTAGTCTAATTGTGCTTTAATTTAGCTTGCATATACCCTGATAACTGCACGGTGTATTTAACAGAGCAGATCTTGTCAGAAGACTTTTATTACTCGCAGAGCCTGTGCTCTGTACATGGACCAGCAGAAGAATTAGGGCAAAATCCTCCCTTTCCTTACTGTGGAAGGAGAACCGGAGGACACCACACATGGACGATGGCTTTTGGGAGCGATGAAGTATTTGATGGTCTTCTCTTCCGCCAGGTCACCCTGTGTTCCAACACCGTGAAGAGATACGAGCTGGCACTGGTGGTGGACGTGGACGGCGTTGGCAAGGAGGTGTTGGCATTGCCTCTCACAGCCAGGTATCACCGCTTCCCTTGCAGCTCATCGTCTCTCCTCGTGCACCCCCCACCAGCACACTGCCTTGAACGCGGTTTTCTGGCTCCATCTCCAAATGAGAAGCGTTGCTTAATGAGCTAGTTCTACCCAGCTAGCTAGGAGAACAGCAGTGCTTTGAAAGCAGCCCTCGTTGAGAAGCACCTGTGCTCAACGGACAGGCATGGGGCTGAGCCTTTTTCTAAAGGGAACAGTAATTATATTCATGTTTGGCCTGGCTTTTGGTGCTTGAGGTGTAAGAAATTTCCAAAGGGCTGCCTCTCCTTCTTCCTGCAAGTGGTGGACTTGTGCTGGGTTGCAACCAAAATGCAACATTCATTTGGGACACAGTGATCAGCCTGCTGAAAGCTGGTGTCTGGTTCAGTTAACGAAGGCATGTGCAAATGGGGAAGGGGCTTGTGTCAGGATTGGTGAGGGGAAGTAGAGGCAAGATCTTAGGACGGGGAAAATAGTCCTTGATGTGGAAGGTGAGCTCAGGTTTCTCTGCTTTCCTCTGGTCCTTCTGAGACGTACTGTTCTCAGATGTAAGCCAAAAGCTGTTCTTGCTGCAGCCAGATTCGATGCTGTTGTGCTGCAGTGGGTGTCAGTTGAATTGCAAGAGGCAGAGTCTTCCAGTCAGTGCCTGGGCTGCAATTCCGTAAAAGAAGTGCAAATGGGAGCAGACAGTGTATGGACCCGTGAGGGTCAAGGAGCAAGGTGGCTACAGAAGTGGGGAAGGGGTGACCAGCCACTGCGTGAGGCAGGTGGTGGCTTGTGCCCTCTGCTGCTGGGGTAAATGGCTGAGTTTTCAGGCAGGGCAAGAGAGGTATGGGAGAGGAGGGAGTAATTTTTACTGAGATTGTGGGGTCTTGTGTTCCCTGAGGCTTGGTGAGCCCTGGTCATGGGTGGGAAGGCTCCCCTGGAGCTCATGCCTTGCTGGGAGCGTCAGGAGGGTGCAAGGTGTCTTTGCAAGCCTCCTGGGGCAAAGGTGCCCATCAGACAGCTCTGGGACAGGGCACAGTGCTCTGCCTGGGCACTTGGCAGCCTCTACAATGCTGAGACTCAGGGTTTGCTCCTCCTTTACAAGAGGTTGTTGTATAAAAAGAAATTAAAGGCAATTTATTGCTGTAGGGGTCTTAAACGTCCATTTGACAGTGACACGTGTTATGCGTCATTTCATGCTATTTGGGGAGTAAACAAATTCTACGTTCTCTCAGTATCTCCAATTCCCTTTTCGTCATCTCTTTGCCTAGATGCGTCGTTCCTCGGCTGCGAGTGCTCAACCCGGTCATGACATTTGGACGGTGCTTTCTAAAGTACCCGTATCGGCAGATGCTGACGCTTGAGAACGACAGCAATCTCCCAGGCTGCTACACAGTTCTTCCTCAGGTTTGGCATCGCATCCACCTCCTTTCCTCAAATGTTGTCAAGGGGTATATTAGGAAAAAAGGAGTTTTGGAGAAGACCTTGCTGGTTCATATTCAAACCTAAAGGTTTGCTGAGAACAGGAACCTACCTGAATAGAAACTTTAGAAAGCAGTTAAATAGGAACCTGCCTGAATATAAACTTTAGGAAGCAGTTCATAGTCTAGTCTTTGGGGTGCTTTCCCGTAGGAGAACTTAGAAGGTCATGAAAGGCTGCTGCAAGGAGGCTGCCAGCACAGGAGCGGGTGTTTGTGCCTGCAGCAGCTCTCGGACCCCCTCAAGATGCTAAGCCCATACTAGTCTTGCATCTGTTTTTGTGCCTTTCTCCTTTCTCCTAGGGATTTTTAAAAATGTGTGTGAATTGTCATTGTGGCAGATGTCAAGGAGTTCAGAGTGACCTTTGAGGAAGCTTTAAAGTTGGTTTTGATTCTGTGCCTTATAGGAACACAAGAAGGATGCTCCTGTGTGGTACTCCAGCCCCACGCCATGCGGGATTATCCAGCCTCGCAGCTTGGTGGAGGTCCCGGTTACACTGGAAGCCCAGGTGACGGGAGAGCAGGACACAGTGGCTCGTGTCGCGGTGTTTGGGAGCGAAGGATCCCCGCTGGTGAGTGCTAGGGGAGATGTGTGCCTTTGTGCGACTCATCTTGGTGGGGCATAAAGTGTACAGGGATTCTTCCTGGGAAAACATGAACTTGTAATATATGGCTGGCGTGGACAAGGAAAGAAGGGATCCGTGGCATAAGCAATGGCTCATGCCCAGAGAAGAGGAAGGATGGTATTCTCTTAGGTGGTAATCTAAGTGTCTGACACAGCATTTCATTATGGATATGTGAGATGGGATAACAAGCCCAGTCTAAAATGCAGCACGATCCCTGCCTCTCCTACTCTGCTGTATTATTAGATGAGCAGCAACCGCTGCTTCATTAGGACTTTTGCTCAGGAGCTCACAGGGACCTCCCTGAATCCTGCTAAAGCAAGCACGTAAGAAAACATGCTGAAGTGATGTTTTGTGCAAAGCTGGATTTAAGCTTTTCTGAAGTCAGGCCCATCATGTTTGAGAAATATCCATCAAATCTCTTTGCCAAAACTCCCAGCCAAAGACACGTGAGTCTCCACACCATTTGCATACACAACAGCAGCAGCGACAACAAAATGTAGTCGAGAGAACATTGTATGTAGTGTCCTGGCTTCATCTAGCTGAAATCTAGATGAAATTTAGTTACACTTTAAATGAAAATGATACTAACTTTTGAAGCTTTTGAGAACTTTTGAACTTTTGAGAGGGTAGTGAAACATTGGAATAGGCTGCCCAGGGAGGTGGTAGAGTCACCCTCCCTGGAGGTATTCAAGGAGCGTGTGGATGTGGCATTGTGGGATGTAGCTTGATGGACATGGTGCTGTGTGGTGTTGGGTGGGTTGGTTTTTGGTGTGTTGTGCCTTGTTGTTGTTGTGTGGTGGTTGGCTTGCCTTTTTTTTTTTTTTTTTTTTTTCCCAGGTTGGACTTGATGATCTTACAGGTCTTTTCCAACCGTAGTGATTCTGTAAATATAAGGCATGCTTCCCTTCAAAAGAAGGGTTTCCCCCCACTAGAATTTATGTCTGTTATTCATATAATACCAGGAATACACACAAGCACAAATCAGAGGCAAGTAACTTGCATGATCTGTACTCTGAAGAGCCTGCTTTGCTTCTGACTTGTGCTGGTTGTCACAGGTGTCGCTTTGGGAGTGTTAACGAAGTTAGTCTCCAAGTGGGGCTGTGCAGCAGCAGAAGTCAGGGAGGGTGCTTTGGGGCAAGACTGAGCAGGAAAAGGGGTGGGAGCAGGCACAGGGTACAGGGAAGAGAGCTAACAGTGTGGAGGAGGTGTGAAAAAGCAAGCGTGGGAAACTGGGTTTCTTTACCCCCTGATACCGGGAGCTTGTGGCTTTCAGATGGGATGGCTCCAGATCCCACACGTGCTCCAGGCCTTCTGTTTCAGTCTTACCACACTGGAAATTTCAAACCACCCTAATTATCCCTCAGTCTCGGAGTACCTTTAGAGCTGTCTAATCTTTTTAAACTTTCCCTGTTCTTCTTGATCTTTCCTACCTGCTTCCTGGAGCAGAAGATCCATTTAGTGAGCGTTGGAGAAGGACCAGTTGTCTCCGTGCACCCGAGTAAAATAAATTTTGGCCGTATCCAAGTTTTACAAGATGCTTCCCAAACTCTCCGCCTCTGCAATCAGACTGTCATCCCTGCATCCTTCTGGGCAGAGATGGTAAGTATCTGTGGGGCTCTTTTCCAGCAAAAATGGTCCATAGCAGCCTGTGACTTGACCTTTCTATGCAACATTTCCATATCGCTCCCTGAGGGAGAAAGGGAGATATTCCATCACAACGTGGCAAGAGGAGCCTGGCTCTGGGGGCAGTTTTCTCTGGGGAACCCCTCAGTAAAATAGAAAGTTTGCGTAGATGTTTGAGCAGAAATGAGTCTGGATCACTTTTACAAGTTGTCCCTTTGTTTTGTGGAAGGTATTTAGCTCTGAGAGTCATGCTTTTGGAGCTCTAGGCGATGAAGGGAACCCTGTGGCCCTTTGCTCCTGAAAGGGCATGGGTTTCCCTGTGGTTTCCCTGTTCCCTCTGCATCTGCTTTGCCTCAACCTCCAGCTGACGACAGAGACTAGGGTGTGAGGTCTGTCCTCCAACTGCTGGTGGTGAGGCGAGTTTCACACTTATAGGGGGTCACCCCAGCTGGATTGTTGCCCAAAAATATGCTTGTAAGGGTGGTGTAGTGACGGAGTCTGTAGACTCCGTAGGGTTGCAGAGCATCTCTGGAGACTAGCTGCAGAAGAAGGTTATTTAATTCATGGAGGCTGCCTAGTGTGACAAGCTGCGTAGCAGGAGGAGAGCTTGGCTGCTTCCCTGGCAGGGGGAGCGGGGCTGATGCAGGCGGGAAGGGCTCTGGTGCTGAGGCTGGGTGGGATGTGCTCCCCACTGGAGGGGGGATGGAGGCAGGAAAACAGGGTTTGGAGGGGGTTTGTGCTTCTCTGTGCTAGGTGGGTTGAAGTTCTGGGGCTGGTTAACCCAGGCTGAATTTCCCTCTTGCTGCTTTTGCAGCTTGTTCGCTCCAGTTTCTGTGCCCAGGAGCATAAACATAACCTCAAAGTGGGGGATTCCCAGGGCAGCTTTCTTTGGCTCCACAAGGAAAATCTGCTTTCCATCTCTGCAGAGAGCAAGCCACCTCGGATGGGTGGTACTGGTGTATAAATGATGGGGTTTGCATGCTTGTACCCAAGACTGACCTGCAGAGCTCCGTTTAGGTCCTGCCATCGGGGTGTGATGCCTTCCCTCCCTCCCCTGGGCAGCTTGCAGTGCACCCAGGGAGCTTGCAGGGGTGTATCTGCCTCTCCATTGCCTCAGTGCCCTAACTTATGGGACTGGGCAATAAATCCCATCCTGCTTCCCAGCGATCTCTGCAAATATTGTGCTAATCAATAACTCGAACTGTAATATGAGGTGGTTCAGGGATGGTTTCTTTCCCTGCAGCAAAGATGGCCTCTGCTGTTCCATAGCCCCTCTGCTGACTCCCCAGCATGGAGTTACCCCATGGTGAGCATCTCAGCTTCTCAGGATAGCTGCTGCTATCCTGGAGATGTTCGAGGAGGCAGGTGCTGGGAACCTGCTGGATCAGCCGTTTCAGCAAGGGCTCTTCAGACCCTTCAGGACGGTGATGCTGAGCCTGCCTGATGGGAGCAGCACCGTGGCAGGCGAGGTGTGCTCGAGCTACTCCCTTGCCCTCAGCAGCTGCCTACTTTGGTGCTGTTTTGTTGCCTCGGTTGAAGTTTTGCCCTTTGCTGCTGCCTGGCAGTTTATTGATGGGAAAAAGAGGGGACTGAATAATTTTGGAGATAAAATTTGAGGTGCAGTCGGGTGTCAGGGTGACCTGCACATGTAGCTCTGAGAGCAGAACTGGCTCCGGCCGTCCCTTAGCCTAGCTGGTGGGTGACCTGGGCATCCTTCATTCATTTGCGCCCCTGAACCCAAGTCTTGTGTTCTCGAAGATGCCAAAGCTGCTGCTTTGATTTCCTGCTTGGAGATTGCTGCAGGACAGCGAGCTAGGATTTCCCTGTTTCCCGTTTGATGGCTAATCTCAAAACCCTGGCTCTTTGCAGTTAGGCTTCTGGATCACGGTCCCCACTCGAAAGAAAGAGCTCTTGATTGAAATTTTCAGAGCAGTGTTGGATCGGCAATATTACAGCATGCTGACTGGCAGCTCAACAACCTGAATGAGATTAGATTAAGGGGCAGCAACAGGGCAAATAAAAGGCTGGTGTCTTGTTCAAAACAGAAAAGGAAAATGCTGTAATGCAGATGGCCATGGTGGTATCCTTAACCACCACATGCAAATTGCTGTTCCTGTCAAGTCGAGCTTTCTTCTTGCTTTATGGGAGAAAAGAGCATTATCTGAGCAAGCTGAGATGTTTTTTGTGGATAACTTCACTTTGGGATAGAGACTTAAGGAATCACCTGGAGTACTCCTCATCATGCACAGGCTTCCCCGTGCCCCTCTTGTGTCTGTCGGACGAGTTGCGGGGAGCAGCACTGAGCATCTCTGCCACCAGAAGGAAGGAAATAAAAAACCCCTCCAAAGTTGTGCCTTGAGATGGGACTTTTTGGGTTTGTAGTGGAGTGTAGGGACTTCATACCCTAGTCCTTGGTTGGCTTATCCCTGCTTGCCGGGGTAGCTGCAGGGCTGTGACCCTTGGGGCCAGCGTGTTATCCCGTGCTCATCCACTGAATCCTGTGTCTGTCTGACGTACCTTTCTTTGTCAGATTGCTTTCCCAGCTGCCAGGCAGCCCTGTTAGAGCATCCTGTGGATCCCGCAAGGGGAGGATTTGCCTTTTTTGTGGTAAAAAAGACTGGAGGAATAGGTCAACATGAAGGAGCTGCTGCAGCTTAGCTGGGGGCTGATGCGACCTGCTGAAAAAAGTGGCCGTTTCTCCTCCTTGCTGTCGCTGTCATCGTCTTTTCCTGTTTCCCTAAGTATCTGATTTTTGCTGTATTGACAAGTGCAAAAGAGTTGTATTGATTAATGGAAGCGTTTGCTTTCCCTGCAGAAAGGCAGAGAGAAAAAAGCATCTTTCTTTGATCATTTCCTACTTGTTTGTTGTCACTCTGTCTCCTCAGGCATCTTTTATTTGGCTACCAAGAATGACATGTCTCAGCATCACAGAAGGCAGCTGCGTATCACACCTGTGAGATCAGGAAGGAAAAGACAAGGCCTAGGGTGCAATTTTTGTTCATCAGCGGCAGCTTTCTTCTGCCTGCATAACCACCATGCTGGGTCTGTTATGTGCTACCGCAGGGAGGCAAACAGTGTTTTCCTGGTGCCTTGTAATGAGGGAGGAGAGAGGAAAGCTTTCTTGGGACTTCCCCTTGTAGTGACGGTGCTCTGTTTCCTAATTTTGGGTTCCTGTCTCCTTTGACGGGATCCTTGACCTCCCTAATCCAGAGCCCTGTGCTCCTGATGGAGCTCACTGCCGCGTGGTCTCCAGCAGCGGTCATCCAGCCAGATGTGTTGTCGTCTTCAGGAGAGCACCTGGGGAGCAGATCCCCTTCCACCTTCCCAGGGATGAGCTGCCCTCAGATTCAACTGGAGCTGATGTTGCAGAAGAGACCATGTTTTGTTTATTTAAAAAAAAAAAAAAAGAAGCTGCACCTGTTTATCTTCTCACTGGGATTCCCTAGAGAGAATCAAGTGATTTTCAGGCAGCATATAAAGAGTTTTGGTCAAACTCAGTGTAAGCAAGGAGAGAACATGCAGTTCCCATTCCCATATTTGCTTCTCTCCTCATTTAGTGCAGGTTTTGTTTCATTTCCTGATTTCATTGCATATTATCTCAAGCTTTTGATGACATTCCCTTTATTAAAGAAATGGTCATATGGAGAGACAGCAAAACAGGGAGATAAACTTCAAAACAGTGCCGATAAAGGGATGCTGTTTTAGTGATTCTGTTTTTTGTTCTGGCTGATGTGCGATTTTGTTGTTATCTGAGCGAATTACGCAGGCTGCGGGGAGGGAAGGCTTTGAAGAGCCTGGAACTGAGTTTATTAGTTTTGCCAGTGCCTGGAATAATTTTGATGCCTTTGGCATGGTCCATCCTGGGATGCAGGCATGCAGACCTGACGTGCAGTCAGCCTAAGGAGTTTTCATAGCTGGGGCACCTCCCCACGCTGCCGGGACCCTGAATGCTCAGCAAGTTACTGCTTCCCTGTCCTCCCGCTAGTCTTACCCTCGTTAGCAGAGGTCATTTGGGGGGGGTTATTTAAAATGCTTTCCATGACTTTGAAGTGCTGCTTGGTTTTCTGGTGTTCTTCTCCCTTGGGCTGGCTGGTGTCCTGTTAGAGCTCAGTGCCACCAGGCTGACAGATGGAAACTCAAGCTGACTTCACCTGGATCAGGCACTTGGATCATGTCAGGCCTGCAAGCTCATCCTTGCTTTTCATTAAAAAAAGAAGAAAAAAGCCTTTTCTCTTAGAATACTGCGGTGTTTTGGGTGAGTAGTGCCTGTCGTCCCAAACACAGCACTGAACTGTGGGGTGCGTGTGCCACTAACACCGTGATGGACACTTTGAAGCCGTACATCTACATCCCAGTGCATTTCATGCTGGCCGGGGAACATTGCATGCGTTTCTCTTTGTCCGCTGCAAGCTTGCTCCCTGCAACTGTGGTTTTAAATGGACCGGGGGTCCAGCCCCCTCATTGCCCCATCTGTAGCGCAAGGTGCATGAGAAACCAGAGGAGGAGAATGCTTGGGAAGCCCGGGCCATGCCCACAGGGCATGTCTTGCCCTTTCTTTCTGCTTAGTTCTTTACTGCCCTGCTGTAAACACTTAGAGCTGAATGTTTCAAAGCCAAGGACAGTGGGACACCTCGCTGCAGCTGGTGATCAGTGGGGACCGAGTGCTTCAGTCCTTCAGGGGCTGTTGAGAAGCACTGCCTAACTCTTGGGAGAGACGACTTTGGTGTTGGGGTTTTGATCAACCAGTTTTGCAGAGTTATTCTTCAGGCTCTCAGCAGTATCCCCCAGGCACGTGGCTGCCACGGTGGGATTTGAGCAGTCCTGGCTTCCTCTGGCCTTGAGCCTTCATGCAAACCCAGCCACCATTGTTGGGAAGCCAGGAGAGAGAAAGTAGCTTCCCTTGGTGCGCACTCCAAAAGAGAGACCAAAAGAGGAGGGGGAATAACCTTCTCCTGAGGATGAGCATCTCTTGGGTTGGGCAAAACGGGGTTAATGAAGTGAGTCTGTTAAAGGAGGGTAAACTACAGGTTGTATAAGCTCCTGCAGAGTTGCTGTTTGCAGACACCGTAGCTTAGATTTAGGGAAATGAAGCCTTTCTGGTTTTTATCCTCGTATCTTTAGTCCTTCCTTTTCCTGCACCCCTCAAGAGACCAGGGTCCATGGTTTCCATGCTAAGTTAGTGTTTGGCTTGTCTTGCAGGCTGGCAAACGCTCGCGCTGGAGGATTGAACCCAGTAAAGGAGTGATCCCCCCCGAGACGGAGGTGTCTGTGACCATCATCGCAAACTTGGACGACACGGAGAAATTCAGGGACGAGGTGAACCTGTTCATAGAGAACAGCCGTTCCTATGTCATCCCCGTCCGGGCTGTCGGCATTGGCACCACCATTGTCACCGACAAACCCTTTGGTCCGGAGCTCAACTTGGGACGCCACTTCAGGTAGGCTACCTCTCAGTTCCCGCTTCTGCCGTGGGCTCAGCCAGGAGGAGTTTTGCTGTAGTCCTTCAGGCTAGTTCTCCTTCCGTGCTCAAGGTCCTGGCTCCGTTTCACTGAAGCCACAGGAATTCCTTTAGAAGCATTTTGTGGCCATTTAAAAGATGTTAGATGCCCTCAAAAGCCACCAAAATGGACACCAGTTGCTAAATTGTCACTGAATTGCCCTTACTTATAATACCTTTATTTCCTCACTTTATCAAATAAAGATACGGAGGAAGAACAGTAGGTCCCCGAAGCCTCCGGCTGGAAAACACTACATCACGAGTATAAACATATATCCCTTTGCAATAACATGGCTTGCTTTTTCACTCACTGTGGAGTATCATCTTGCAGCAGCGGAAAACCGTGGAGGTAGCTTGTTAGCAACTCCTCGACTAAAGTAATGGTGCTGCTTTATTTCCCCTCTGCCCGGGAGTCCTGGAGGAGCAGCAGAATTTGTCTTTGCCCTGTATCATGCCTCAGTTCACTCGTCATCCCCAGCTCCCCTGCCAGGCTGCTCTTTATGAGACGTAGTTGCTCTTTCCTGGTTTCTCCTGCCTGCTTTCCTCCCTGTCTCCTCCGTCAACGCCGCAGCAGCAGCCCGGGGCACGGGCAAGCGAGGGTGGCTGCAGGCCCAGCTCTGAAAGGGAGAGGAGGAGAGGTCTGCTGAGGTTGGGCGGGATAAATTGAGAGTATTCATTGAAAGAGCTTGGCTGGGAGGAGGGGATTTGTTGATGCTACCGTGTGTGTCTGAAACCAGGCACGTCCTTCTAAACAGGGGAGGGAAATAAGCCTTTGCAAAGTGCTGCTTGCCTTGTGTTGGAGACCTTTTGGGGCGAGAGGCACCATCTTCTCGAGGTGCCTGTTGCTTTCCCTGGCCGCAAAGAGGGTCCACAGTGCTCCAATACCTACATTTTTGGTTAGAAAGAGCAGGTTAATCCTACCTTAAGCATTTAGGATAGATTTTCAGCAACTTAAATATGCATCCACAAGCCATCCACATCAGCAGGGACGTTGCAGGGAGGTTGGTGCTTGCCCAGCGTGTCCTGTGCTCTGTGCAGCTGCAGATTGGCTACACAACACAGGGGACAATGTTGGGGTGGTTCATGTCATTGTGCTCTGCCCCCCTTCACCCGCAGGCTCTGTTTGGAGTTGTTGCCGTTGGTGTCGGCTGCAGAACTGCCACCGAGTGAGCTGTGGTGGGACTCCGGTAACATCTCCGATGAGTTGGGCTTTCCCAGAGCCACAAATTCTGCATCTCCCCAGAGCTGCTCTGAGCTTTCATCCGTTGCTCTCCACAACACACACCATTTCATACTAAACTTGTAAACCTCATTATTTTTTTTTAACAGTCTGTTTCACAGACTTTTTTGTTCTATAGTACATGCTTGTGTGTTTGTATTTAGCTGCTTATGGCAGACATGCATTTTGTAAGCCACATGTTCTGTACCTTTCAAAAAGACAATAACTGTTCCAGGAACTCTTCATTTCCTGGTCATGCTCAGGTTTATAGAGGGTAAAATAATGACTCCAGACTAGCCTGCGGTTAGTGTTTCTTTACCTGAAGGAATCAATTTCCATTGAACATTCATCTGGCTTTATATCTAGCTCTAGTTCTTCATCTCTGGTTGTCGCTCCGTTCCCTCAGCAGCTAGAGCTGGTCTTGCTGCCGTGTTCGTATTGGGAAAACCTCTGTTGATCCTGTGTTCTCAGAGTGCATTTGTCTCCCTAAAACACAAACCCAGCTGCACTGTTGAGGCAAAGGGCGATATGTTGGGGGCGATGAGGGTTGGCTGCTCCCTAAGGGATGGGGGGATGAGGGGGATCCCACCAGTGAGGCAGGTGGTGCCCAGGTCACCAGATGAGTCTGTATACCCTGCAGCCTCCCCAGTAGCATCTTTGGAGGAAGCCATCTGAGGCAGCAGCTCCCAAGGGGAAGGTGAAATGGCAGCGAAGCTGTTCCTCCCTCCACTTGCAGCCAGGCCAGGCCAGCTCAGTGTCTGATGCAGCGAGACCTGCAGGAAGCCCCTTGGAAAAATACTCGGATTATTAAGCCCCAAAGGCTGGTGATGCTCTGTCTGCAGCAACTGAGATGATGTTTGTGTTGGGTCTGGCTGAGATGGAGTTAATTTTCCCCATAGCAGCCCTCATAGTGCTGTGCTTTGTATTGGTAGCTAGAAGGGTGCTGATAAGGCACCGGTGTTTTGGGTACTGCTGAGCAGTGCTCGCACAGCACCAGGGCTGTCTCTCCAACATTCCCCCCTCCCCGCTAGGCTGGGGGTGGGCAAGATCTTGGGAGGGGTCATAGCCAGGACAGCTGACCCAAACTGCCCAAAGGGATGTTCCATCCCATACGACGCCTGCTCAGCAATAAAAGCTAAGAGAAAGGAGAAGGAAGGGGGGGCATTTGTTATTACAACATTTGTCTTGTGGAGCAACCGCTAAGCGTACTGAAGCTCTTCTTCCCGGGAAGTGGCTAGACATCACCTGCTGATGGGAAGTAAAGAATAAATCTTTTCTTTTCCTTTGCTTCTGTGCGTGGCCTTTGCTTTTGCCGTATTAAACTGCCTTTCTCGTGACCCACGAGTTTTTTTCCATCTTATTTTCTCCCCGCCCTGTCCTGCTGAGGAGGGGAGTGATTGAGTGGCTTGGTGGGCACCCGGCATCCAGCCGAGGTCAACCCACCACAATGTTCTTCAAGAAGCTTTTCCCTGCTGTACACAACCAGAGCAGCTGCTGGATGGTGACAAACTTCGGGGCAACCAAGGTCTGGCTCTTGCTGTAGCTTTGAGCTGGGTCAGCCTTTTGGGAGGTGGCTTTATTGCTGAGTGTGCAGTCGGATAATGCCTTCAGGGTGCTGAAGCTGGGTGATCGCTGGGAAATGGCAGCTCCCGTGACATTTTCCATCTCTGCTTCTCTTCTAGCCTGGACCCCTGCTGCTATCACTTCAAGATGACGAATAAAGGGCGACGCACCCAGTACCTGTATTGGACAACAGAAGGTTTCAGCCCATTTCACCGGCATCATCGTCTCCCTGCCATTGGTACCACCAAGGGCAAAGACTCTGCCCAGAACCCCAAACCTGCCTGCCCTGTGTTTAAGCTTCAGCCTCTGAGGATGGAGCTGATGCCGGGCAAGACTGTGGAGATGACGCTGGAAGGCTTCTCCAGCACTCCGCAGGTGAGGTCCCCCATGAGGGCTGAGCCTTTCCCATCAGATCACGTCCACTGGGAGTTCTTTTGCAGCCCCTTGACATTTGCCTGCGAAAATGAGCAAGAACTTTCCAGAAACTGTTTTAATGCCACAAGTTACCACGGCAGCACCAGTTGCTTTTCTTGCTGGCCACCATCAGTTGCTAAGGCTTTTTTGTGTTTCTAGAGCTACCATAAACCCAACTTGCTGACACCAAAATGGGGGCTGAAGGAAGTATTGCTACTTCAGGGGCCAAGGGCAGGTTATAAGGTGTCATGTGCTGAGGCAGAAAGGAAGGGCGGGGCAAATAAGTTCTACTTACACTAGGGGCACAGGCAGAAAGTAGATTAAAAAATGCAAGGTCATCTATCTGGGGGAAGCAGCGAGCAAAACAAACCACCTGTGAAGGGAGGGAGTGTCTGGGAGCAGCATCATTTTTCCTCTGTAGACAAACGTAAGCAGAGGGCTTGTCTAGCACTGAGTCCTGGAGGAGAAAAAACGAACAGGGTGTGTCAGCTCTAATGATCATTCCCCATGTGGGAGTCTCTTCCCAGGGATCATTATAATTGACAGCTTGACTTTTGTCAATATTTCCAGAACAGCTCGCCCCAGTCTCTCAGCTAGCCCCGGTGTCCCAAGGGCAGCCAGGTCTTGCAGCACCCTTGGATGGCAGCTGAGAGGGGAGGGATTTCAGCAGGGTCACTGGGTGTTCCTCCTGGACCCTTCTTTCCAGGGGAAATCCAACTCTGCAGAGAAACTGCCAGCTACCCCTGGTGTGCATTCCCTGGCTCCAGGACCACTGGGCACAGATGTTTAAGCAACTATGGACTAAATCTGCATTAAGCTCCTGCTGATACCAGTGCTTTGAAAGGTTTTTTAAAGGGTTGCCTGAGTGGCAGCTTGAGGAAGACTTGGTTACTCACTCAATTGACTGTGATGGGATTGTCCCTGTGCAGTTCTGAGCCCAAAGGTTTTGCTGAAGAGGGAAAAAGGTACTAGAAAGGAAGGAAAATGATCAGGGCATTGGTGAGGGTGTCTTGCCCGGAAAGGCCAAAGGGGATCTGTGAGCTCAGCTGTGGCTGCCTGGTTCGTGCCGTCAAAGCCCAGACCCTGGGAGTGGGCTTTCCACCTTACTTGGGGTCTTGGGAACTTAATTCTCTTCAGGTTGGCCAGAAGCCCAACTGCCTGCACTGCACGTGCAGCACAGATGATTTTGGAGGCTGTAGACTCCGAGGAGTTGTTGGGTTGTGGTGTTGTACCAGAGGGAAGAATGAGAAATGACGGGAGGAATTTGGGAAAGTGAAACCATGAGAAATCAGGAAAAAGTCTTGAACATAAGAGCATCCAGCTTCAGGAGAGGGTTTTCATGTGGAGTGCAAGACATCTCTTTCCTAGGGAGATTTCTTTTCAAAGCAGCTCTAGGAGGGCACAGTACATCCTAGGAATGAGTGATCCCCTCTTTACCTGAAGGCAGGCTGGCTATTTGGGTTTTTCCCATGTATCCTTTCCACTAAGCTTCCAAGGGAGGGTTTGCTGGCATTGGCCCTTCTACCACTTGTTTCCCTTAATGTAGTTATATATTTTTTTAATCAGTTCCTACAGCTTTCTGTAAGGATTATGCTTAGCGATGGGGCACATCAAAACAAGAATCATTTGGGGCAGGGATTATTACAGTTGTAGACAGCACGTGACTCAAGTGCCTTTTGTGGATGTTGGGGTGTAGCGGTATGGATGTTTGAGTGCAGCATAAATAGGGTGTAGCATAGAAAGAGAGAGGGCTGTTGAGGAGACGAGTGACTGTCACTTTAGGGCA
The DNA here is from genome assembly GCF_030936135.1 of Gavia stellata. Taxonomy (NCBI): domain Eukaryota; kingdom Metazoa; phylum Chordata; class Aves; order Gaviiformes; family Gaviidae; genus Gavia; species Gavia stellata. The sequence goes on from NC_082601.1 coordinate 45,522,507, forward strand.
GTAATACCTGTTGATGGCCAAGATCCCATGGCACAGTTTTTATCCAGGCTATCAAAATCCTTTATTTCCACGATCGGGTGGCTAGCAAATGCGGGGTGTTTTCTGGACGCCCTGCTAGCACCCGCTGGGTGACGTGTGACTCTTGCATGCAGGTAGTGAAGGAGCGGCTGCTGTGTCACGCCATGGTGGGGAGCAAGGCAGGGAAGGCACAGATCATGCAAGTGGACGTCACCTGTGAGTTTGTTGCTCCCATTCTGCAAATATCCTGCAGAGAAATCACTTTCCGGGTGGAGAAGGTAAGTCTTTGGATTGCATGCTGGCATTGAATAGCTTGGCTGATGACTGAGAGCCCGTGGGGTGTGTGTGCTTGTGTTCAAAGGGGGAAGTTAAATATCTTGTCCGAGTCCTCAGGGCTTTGACTATTGATTTGAGCAGGACCAAGTTTTTGCCATTAACACCGAGATCATTATTTCGCTCCTCTGGGCTTGGGGACAGTCTCACCAGCCGTATTCGGCCTTTCTTGAGGTGGATACAGAATTGAGCTGCTGAGCCAAGGGCACAGGGTGAGACGTGTGGGACCCACGAGAACAGCGTGGGCTTTGCGCAGCCCCCTCGTGTGCTGGGGCTGCGGGTGGGAGAGCAGAGAGCTGCAGCTGGGCGATGCTAAACCTGCTCCTCACCCCTCCTGAGGTGCTTTGTAAAGTGAGTGAGGATGTTTTTAGGGATGGGACTGGTTTTTAACTTCACCGAAGTAAAACCGAGATTACAGCTGCTCTGCTGAGGGGGATCGTGGCCACTTGTAGAGAGACACCAGTTTCTGTACTCAGGATAAAGGGAGGTTTTTGAGGATCCTCCTTCAAGGCACGGTGAAGTCTGAACACTGATCCTGTAGGGGAGCTGAGAAAAACTGATGTAGCTGTCAGCTCCTCAGGCTGATGAGGGAAAACTGTCATCTCTTGTCTCTCTTTGCCTTCTCTGCTCTTGGTATGCTCTTTGCATTTCCCCAAGCCTCACTTTCTTCAAAGGACCCGCAGATGTCCTTCAGCTGCAGTGATGGTAATACCAACACAAAGCAGGAGCCCTCTAGTTTCTGGATCCTGACTCCTGCATCATCTTTCCCTCTCCCGCGAGGTGTCTGAAAAAGAGAAGATACTTCATTATTTAGTTTCTGTGTTTTCAGGTCTCTCCTCTGGTTCCCAGGCTTCCAGAGAAGCACAAAATCCTGTGAGCAGGGAGTTCAGATTTAATTAGAAGCTTTTCAGCTCTGCCTGATGTCTGCCTGTGGTCTGCTTGATGCCACACGCTCTGATTTATCAAGTACTACGAAGCTGCAGCTGATTGATGTCAATACACCCAGAAGTAGTTTCCCAAAGCCTGTCTAGTTTATATAAACCACGCAGAGACAAAAGCTCTGGGTTCACTTTCTCTTTTGATCTTGTTCAAGCAGCTGCCTCCTCTCGGGGTCCTATCCCCCCATCTGTACATGAGACTGTTTCCCTGTCCCCCGGGGGATGCTGTAGTTTCTAAAGGTGAAAAGCCTCTGATCTCCTTCAAGGAAACCTTTCTAGAAGGGTAGAAGTGAATAAAAATAGTAAATAGAGATGTATGCTCTTTTGGGGTTGAAAACCTTGAAATGCATCAGAAAAGGGAAGGAGGTCCATGGCCGCTTCAGGTTGTTTTTTTTCCTTGTCTCCTGTTTCTGTAGCAACCCAGTGATGTCCTAACTCTTCAGTACCAGCCTCTTTCATTAAAAAGCATGTCCTCCCTGCCACTCAGCGTTGTCCTGGCCTTGGAGCAACCCTTCGTGATCTGCGATGCGGACCGGCAGCCCCTCCCCGCAGATGTTCAGGTGAGCAGCCGTGGACCTTCCTGCTGGTGGGGTTTGAAGAGGGAGGAGAGTGGTGGTGCATTTCTGTTGGGAGGTCCTCTGGTAGAGAGGTTTATTCTTTAGAATCAGCAGTAGACTGGCCTGAACTAAATTAGGTTTGAAACGAGTTGCTGAAGGAAACGAAATATCATCTGAATTGGGGAAATGCGTCCTGGCTCTAAGCCATGAGGAGAGGGGAGCGTGCAACTAGGTCTGGGCACGCCATGTAGTAAAGGTGTCTCCTGGAAACCATCCTAGCTCTCCAGCAGCCATCCTTGGATAACCTCAAGAGCAGCTTGCTCCCTTCAAGGGCAGCCCTGCTTTCAGGAAGGCTGAGGATGCTCCTCCAGCCCCTCCCTGGCACCTGCCCCGTTGTTGGTGGAAGGTGTTGGGTATGGACTCTGCTAAACGTGTTGTGGTAGGCACGGCCACCATTTCTGTGCCGTGCCAGTGACTAGCACCTGCAAGGGTGAGGCTGCAATGCCGTTGCGCTTGTGCTGTGAGGAAAAAGATGTTCCTCTAGAGTCAGGGCAAAAGGCCCTGGCTTGCGAGAGTGCTGGTTTGGTTATGTATTCAGCGTATAGCTTCTGTGGGTCCAGAATTCAGGAGGACAATATTTCTTTCCCTCTTGTATGGATGCAGAGCCCAGAGGCATGAGCCTGAGATAGTCTCAGACCAGAGTGTTGTGGTGCTTGCGGGCAGGCGCACACTGTAAAGAAAAGGAAGGATGAACTGAGAAGGCCACGTTGGGGTCACACGTTGAATATTTACATTTTCATGCCGTCAGACCTTGGGACTTCATCACACTGGTGCTTAATACTCTTCATCTCCTTGCAGCCCATGAAGCTGGAGATAGGAGAGGAACTTCATCTCTCCATCAGCTTTAACCCTGCTTATGAAGAGGGTTTGAATATCTGGGTAGCAGAGAAGGCTCTGAAGATACGCTTTCTCGAGCACCCTCAGGAGGAGCAGGTCACCGTTCGGGGAGAAGTCTACTTCCCCAATCTCCATTTCCCAACCATGGCCGTGGACTTTGGGTGCCTCTTGAATGACACCGAAGCTGTGCGTTATGTCAGGATGACAAACTGCAGCCCACTTCCTGTCCGGTACCACTGGTCATTCCTGATGGACAGCCACGTGAACCAGATGAGGTATGTGCGCCTCTACCCTCTCCTTGAAGCTCTTCTTCCCGGTGTCCTGTTTGTACTTTGCAAAGACCAAGCTGTTTGCCTGGCATCCGACGAATTGCTTTCAACTTTCCCTTGTGGAAAGAACACCTACCAGCTGTGGTCAGGCTAGATGCACAGGGAATAGGTGATCTCCACCAGTTTGATGCTGGGAAAGAGGCAGCATTCTGCAGGAAAGCTGGTGTGGAAAGCTGCTTTCTCAGACCTTCGTGGCCTGAGGCAATTACCACCTTGGTGAAGTGAGTTTTCATCTGCTCAACTGCACGTTACATTCGCCAAACAGCTCTTTAGTGTCTTACAGCGAAATGGCAGGTTCTGCTGCAGGTTTGGGTACAGCTGTAGGTGTTGGTGGGAGGACTTGTCTGAACATCCCCTCGGAGCAGGGCCACCCAGCGCTGGTCTGTGGTTTCCAAGCCAGTCGTGCAGTCCTGCTGGAGCAGATCTATAAACACATTTCTAGCAGTTCCTCCTGCTGTGGCCTCTCTACATAGTACAAAAGTCTAGTCTGGGCAGTTTTGATTACAGTAGCAAATGGTTTTTCCATAATGCCTTAGGAAACCGAGCAAAGTTAGCCATTGTGCATTGAAGTGCTGCTATTACAAATAGTAGAGATCCTCAATAAACAGTTTTGTTTAGGGCATTGGGATCTGTCTCAGAGGAGACAACCTACTGGGAAGTGGAAATTAGCTATGGTTATGAGGAGGGCTTGGGGGAGAAGACCTGGGCGTTGGGGTAGCCCATTCACAGCTGGGTCTTGGCAAGTAACAAGAAGTGTTTAGTGTGGCCCTTCTTGATGCACGGCACCTTCAAGAACAGACCCTAAAATGCAGAGGAAAGTCTGCAAAAGCAGGTGGAGAGAGGTGGGCAGGGGAAGAGGAGCAGGGCTGTAAGCTCTGCTTGGAGGCCCCTGTCATCTCCTGGTAAATGAGATTAGGGTTTAATTACCAGCTAAAGGGAAAATCTAATTTTGATGATAGAACAATGCATGTATTTTATAGTAAGAGAAACAAACGTATTACAGCAAAGCCTGTGTGGAATTAATTTCCTCTGGAGCCACTTGTTGGCCGATTGCCTGTTTATCTTGACTCTTCTTTTTTTAGAACCAGTTTAGGTTTTTGGAAATGTAAATGCTGAATCAGTTTTCAGCTTTTAATTACCCCGGTCTCCACCTAAAAAGGCTTTGCTGGACCTGAGCCTGCAGGTGCTCATTCTTCCAGTGGACACGGAGTCACCCAACTCTGCTGAGTCGGTAGCAGCTGAGGGTCCAGAGCATCTGGCAGGATAGCAGCCTCGGCTCCAAAGGGTTTGGCATAGCCCCTTTGCTGGCTCGTTAGCACTGTGGATGTTACAACAGCTCCCTTTTCTGCTCTGCATTTTAATTAAGCAGTAATGTACTCTCTCTGGGTCCCTCAGCAGACACCATGTGATCCTCTGTGGCAGAGCTGGAAATGAAGACTGTCTCCAAGCTATTCACACCTCAAATGGCTCGTGAAGAGCCCTGCAGAAGGGCAACATGTCAGATGTTATTTCTGGTCCACATTAAGCACTGTTGGTATTCTAAATTGTCCGATCAAGGTCACTCAGTCTGACACTGAGGGAATCAAACACGCGGTCCCATGAAGGTGAGATCAATAGAATTTAACCGTCCATACATCTAACCTCGCTGGAGCCAATCATCAGAGGCTCCCAGCGTCAATCAGACACACACACACATTTATTTTGGCCAGGAGAGAAAAGTGTTGTTTCTCTGCCTGGAGAAGATGCTGTGTGCTTGGATCTCTTTTCTTTTTTCCTCTAATTGTTCAACCCATTTTTTCCTCCTTACTCTTCAGTCACTGCTGCTACTTTGAGCAGAGCAATCATAGAAGCAGCAGAGTCCAACCGTTGCTGTGTGGCTGGACATGCCCAACTCACACCAACCCATGCCCCTTCTCTGACACTGCTGAGCCATAAATCTCTCCTGGGTACTCTTCTTCTCTGTGGTTAGAGACAGAGTGAGAATAGGCTCTCCTTACCTCTTGGACCTTTGATAGCTCAAAGCTGAGTTAAGCCTTTGCACCCAGATGTTTTCTGCGGTGTTGGAAAGGATCTCCAGAATGGCCCAGCAGGAGATAATAGATCTGGAGTCAATTTCAAACATTCCATCATCTTTGTTATCTTAAAGGTTTCTTCTTGAAAGACAGATTTGTTTCCCTTTCTAAGGGCAGTACCCAGCTCCTCAGCTTTGTTTGGGATTCCCATCAAAAGGAAGACATTAAATCCAAGGGATATACAGGGATTTTCTTAGAGACCTGTGACAAAGGCTGCCAAAGGCTCACCCCCAAACTTAGCTGTTCTCTAGAGTTGTTATCCTTTATTAAGGATCCATGCCTTGTCATTTCCTTTGAGCATTGCTGTTCCTGCATCACCTCTTTGTCCCCTTCACGCGAGACATGTTCCCTCCCTGGGATAGAGCTAACACACGCCTTGCGCTCCGTGTGCCAGGATGGATCAGCAGGGGCTCTGCACCTCCGTGGCACATGTCAGGCCCCCTCCATGTGTTGATCTGACGTCTGGAGAGTGGGAGAGTCTTGGCTACAAATCCAGCATAATGAATTGCCAGTAGATTCTTTGGGGAAAGGGATTGTTGGGCTAAACATGTAGAAGATGACTCTTTCCTGTCCATCCAGGATTTTTCAGCCAATTTGTTTTGAACAAACCAGCAGTCTTTCTCTACCCAAGTGGATCTTCCTATAGCATTAGGAATTCCTCATGCCTCTGCCCTCTCTCCGTGCATGTCCCCTGGCAGGTTGCATTGCAGGGACCCTGCGAGCCAGATCCCAGCCTTGTTACTGACAAAAAACCCCCACAACCCCAAGTCTGTTATACTTGATGAGTTTTTTTGCTTTGTTGTTGGTTTTATAAGAAGGAAGAAATGGAAAATGTAGAGAGTGAGAAACAGTGCAAGGCAAAAATCTGACAGCAGTGCTGTGTCAGCCACCGGAGGGGAGAGGTAGCAACATGAGCAGCGAGAATATACATCCAAAATGCCTACGTCCACCGTGCCCCTGATGGCGGGGAGTCTGGGATGGGTGACAGTAGAGCATACCCCCTTCTCACCCCGCAGTGCTGTCAGCTCCTTGGGGCAGTATGTTTTGGGCTTTGGTAGCCCTGTGGGTGCTCTTTCTCCTGCTTCAATCTCATGGGTAACTTAGAAAAGGAGGACTGAGTCGTGATGGAAGTGTGCTGCTGAAGGTGTCCTTCAGCTGCCTGTGGTTTGGCAGCAGCCGAGAAGCGGTTTGCTCAGTGTAACAGAGAAGTGGCCTCTTCTTTCTTGGAGACGAAGTCTCTTGGAGCAAGGGCTGGGTGCCAGGAAGGCTTCACTTCTGGGGTGGCAGTCCGGCTGCCGTGAACGGCTTACGGAGAGGCTCTGTACTCGTGGACAGAGGCACTGGGGAGCTGAAGCAAGGGAGACTTGGGGAAATTTGTGACCTGTTCCCCTCCAGAAAGGATAAAAAGTAAATACAGTGAGTGCCAAGGAGGGGTTTAGAGCCAGGAGTGAGTGAGCATATGTTGTTACCAAGTCTGTATTAGAGACATAAACCCGTATACTAGGTGTGGTACAGTGATGCTTTATCAGAACAAAGGTTGGAGGGTGATGATTTCCTATTTGAAATGTGTCTGTAAACTTGCTTCTTCTCTACGTTCACCTTCAGCATGGTGACCCTCGCCATGTACCCTCCAGCTCTGTGCCTTCCAGCATGACACTGCTTTTTCCCAGCTCATTTGCTGGGAAGCTGCAGGTTTGCGACAGCTTCTGCTGCCCCGGGGCTTCTGACCAACGGTTTCACTGTTGAGCACCTGGAGGACTTTTACCTGGGCCATCGCAATGGAGGTTGGAGCCCAGAACGGCTGCGTGGGAATCACTTCAAGTATTACACTTGGGTTTTCTGAGGCTCAGCCTCCTCCTTTGTATAAGGGTGACAGACCCCGAGAGCTTTCCTTTGCCCTGGCAGATGGGGGAGCAGCCCCAGGGTGTTGGAGGAGTGGATTTAGGGCAAGGGAGGTGAAGGAGAACCCATTGCTTGGGTGAAAAGTGCTGCACATCCCCCCTGAGGTGCTGTCAGGCAGCTGATTCTCTCCCTGGCTTTGTCCTGTGCCATCAGGACGAAGCTTGGGAGATGTCCATGTGTCATCCATGCCCTGAGTGGGCTGAGGTTGGACGGGGGTTGCCTTCTGGTTTTACAGCTGGCCAGCAAACGCTGGTTGGAAGGTGACTTCTTGCTCTGCCAGCAGTGTTCAGCTAGGGAACCTGGGGAGCAGCCGACTTCTCTCTTTGCTTTCTGAATGTCTTCATTACCCAAGGCACACAGTGGGAACCCAAGGTACGTTTGCACTGCAAACAGCATCCCTCTCCCTATAAATGCCATTATGCCTGTGCTGCCGGGATGGCTCATGCTTTAATTGCTGCTGGGCTGCTGCTCAAGGCCCCGTCTCCGCAGAGCTTTACTGTTTATGAAACAAAATGTTGATTTTTTCCAGACCTCGTTTCTCTTAATCTCTCCAGCTGTTTCTCACCCATTACACTTTTCCTACATCCTGCAAGCTCTGCATCACACAGCTTTCCTTAAGGGAAAACCCATCTGAACCCACTGGCATCACTCTGCCCAAGAGTGTCATTTCTAGTATTGCTGTGCTCTTTGCTGGTGCATCCCTGTCTTCACAGGAGAGCTGAGAAATCTTTGCACTCTTAGGAGCGGGAGCTCAAGCCAAATTTGAATCCCTGTGTCAAATCTTCACATGTTTTTGGGTATAAATCTGCACTGGGGATTTTTGTGCTGATTCCTTCTAGTCCAAGGTGCTTGCTAGCAGACAGGTGATGGAGAGCTCAGCTCCCTGCCAGTCCCATCATCCGCCCGGAGCTGGCTGCTGCCGAGACAGGGATTGACATCAAAAACCCTTCCAGAGAACGGGGATTTTGTCCTGTGTGAGGCTGGACTCTCCCAGGACAGTGAAGCTGATGCTCCTCCTTCTGTACAGCCACTCTTTCCCCTCGAGAGGCTAATACTGGGATGGTGGATGGACAGCAAGGGTTTTGGGTTGGCTTCAGATCCCTTGCGGCTTACTGGCTGGTTTAAGGCAGACGAGGAGAGTACCAGTCAGGGAGATCATTTCCCAAGACATCATCACGCATTTCTTTTTCAGAAAGGGTGGGATCTGCCCGGCATGTGCCAGTGCTCTGTTTTCCTGTTGTATCACTGAGGAGGCAGGAGGTTGTCCCAGCATGGAGTAGAAGCAATGCTTGCTTTTCCTCTAAAAGTCAGTTGGCCAAAGCCAGTGTTGTGGTCCCCAATGGCTTCTTTGCCAATGGTTTCTTTGGCCACAGCCACAGCTCCATGTGCTGTAGGTGAGGAGCCACTCCGTGCTGCGATAGACTCTGCTAAATGACACTGTTAAAAAAGAAAAAATCATCTCTCATCCAGCTGGCCCATCTCTTCATCCCTGAAAATAGCCACAGTGTGAAGAACCACCATTCCTGCTGCCCTCGTAGCTGCCAGGAGCATTGATTCACAGAATCATAGAATATCTCAGGTTGGAAGGGATCTATAAGGTTTATTGAGTCCAACTCCCTTCTCCTCGCAGGACTATCTAAAACTAAACCATATGCCTAAGAACATTGCCCAGATGATCCTTGAACTCTGACAGATTGCCGTGCTGCTCGCAGAAGCAGGTGGATTGTCTTTGCCCACTCAACAAACAAGTAGCAATTGGGTTAAGAGAGTATGGCCCCTGTGTTCAAACAGCCCTGGTGAGGACTTTGGGATGTTGAGGAGGTATCACCATAAATCTACACCTCCTGACTCAGAGAGGGAGGCAGGCAGGGGCAAAGTGGGGGGAACCCTTTAGCTCTCTACAGCAGAGCAGCTTGGGGAGGACTTCAGCTCACAGGGAGATTTCATGGGGCTCTGCAAAGGAGCTGGAGTTGTTATTAACAACTCTCAGGAGTTGTTATTAACCCACAGTATTCATCAGAAGCGCTCTAAGAGCCGCAGTTTCATTTCCTCGCTAGGATGGCTCACAGGTAGCAGTTTTGGGACAGCCGCTGTGATGATGGCCAGGCTCATGCGCTGAACTGGTGCGTGGCCTGGTGCGTAGCTGGAGGGCTTCAGGGTGCTCCTGGCCCTGGATATTTGTACTCCCATGCTGCAGGCATCTCCCTTACCACCCAGGAGAAGTAGTGTTCAGCTGCAGGCTGCCCAGAGGCACTGCTGTTGCAGCTGAGCTGAATTTATTTCATCCTTATGTAGATGCCCAAGTTCGTGGCTGCTGGAGGTGTTGAGCAGTTTGGTCGCCCATCGGTGCACCCCAACACATATTAAGGTGCCTCGGATGAGAGGAGCGAAGGTTGTGCAGATGGGCCTGGAGATGGGTGATGCTCTGCAGGGGCAAGCGAATGCCTTCGTCCCCTCCAGTCCTGGTTTGTTCTTCCACGCAGACAGTGCCGCGGTCGTCTTTGGGGTCCCCCATGGGGTCCCAGCAGGAGGCAGAGGGAGGGCTGGGGAGGGGTGATAGCACCGCTGCTCATCGGTCCCTGCTTGGGGAAGGTCGCCTGGGCCAAGCCTTGTTCTTGCATGTGGTTGCAGGAAGGCCAAGTCAGGTGAGACCTCCTGGGGGTTGTGAAGAGCAGGGCCTCTAATCCAGAAAAGAAAAGCAGCCTTAAATAATAAGCTACAAAGCTAAGGAGAAATATTCATTTGGGAGCATGTCATTAAAGGCACCAAATTCCCAGCTGGGAAGGAAGCATCCAGACTGCTGTAAAAAAATCTGCCTTGTTTGCCTATGGGGAACACCTGCAAATAGGCACAGTGACAGGCAGGCATGGTTCGAGTGCGTGGCATTAGAAATAGGAGCAGAGTTACTGTGCGATTTGAAACAGGAAACATAATCTGAGTCACCTGGGAACGTTTGAAAAAGTTATACCATCTACTTTTTCCTGAGAGATGTTGGTCAAACCATAAACTCAGCTCTGTTTGTAAAACGAGCCGTAGAACTGCTTTGTGAATCATTTGCCAAATTGCCGGTTTGCATTTAGAAACTGCTGGGGAGGTAACCACTCTGTCAGTAAGTGCCACGTCAGTTCCAACCTTCTTTCAGCAGAGCTGCTGCCCTTTTAGCGCGAGGTGCTATTGGAGCCATTGTTCTGGGATCAGGGAATACCTGCAGCACAGCAGGGAGCTGAATGTTGTCATCGGCGTTTGCTGTATATTGATTAAAAATGGCCAGAGCTTCCATCCCCAAAGTACTAATCGCTGCTGCTTTGGCGCTCATCAGGGATCAATGGGCTGCTTAATTGTGAGTCTCTGCCTGGAATTGCTCGACGTGTCTTTCCGTGTTGCCTTGCGCGTGCGAGGGTGTCCCACGCTGGGCTCCGTGGGTGCCCCGAGCGGTGCTGGGCTCTGTCCGGTCCGGGCACAGCAGGCTGCGGGCTCCACCCCTGCTCCTGCCTGATGGTGCTTTGAGAAAGCCACCAGCATCCCTGCTTGCTCGTAGTGACCTGTGGCTGCGGGTAATTATCAGGGGAAATATTCAGGATAAAGGTGTAGTAGAGCTGCAAAATTTCTTGCTTTGGCCCTCTGCGTGAGGAAGACATGGTCCGCGGCGGTGGGTGCTTTCAGGAGGGCACCGGTGGGTCTGTACTGGCTCATCGCGGTCCAGATCTGCCCCTTTGCATCTCAGCCTCACCTTTTTGCACAGTTTGTGTCTCTTCTCCTTTTCTGCTGCACTTTTCACCTCCCTACAAGCCATTCCCCTCTGTCCTCTTCCATTTCTCCTTGCAGCCAGTTGCCAGCTGCCTGCACAGCTGCTATACCAGCATCGTCCCTGGGCAGCCCCAAGCGTTGTCCTGCTCCATCCTGGTTTCGGAGCTGCTGGGTCAGACCCATCACTGAGCTCACACCACCAGTGCCCAGCCAGGGGCCGCATCCTGCCAAGGGGCCGCTGGTGCAGGCTCCCCTTCCTCCCACTGCAGGTCTGTGACCAAAGTTACGTTCTTTTCCAGGTTCAGCCCTCCAGCACCTAAATTTTTCATCAAAGCCCAACCACCTAAGAAGGAGGGAGGCCGGTCGGCGCGCTCAGCATCTGCAGAGAGCAGCTCCAGGGACGGGGGTGCGGAGGAGCCAGCCGAAGCCCTGGCAGCAGTGGGGGATCCTGCCCAAGAGCCAGCAGTTGGAGATGACTCCCTGGAAGCAAAGGTAGATTTTCTTCTGTGCCTACCACCTGCGTTGCCTCCCCCAGCTTTCCACTGAAAAGCCGTGCTCGTGCCAACCTCCCTTTTTGCTGCCCTGCTGCCACATGCCCTGAGAGCGGGCTGGGCATCAGGGCCAGCGGCTGGACGCGGGGCTTCTGGGGAGGGAGAAATAGGACAGTTTTGCTTGGAGAAGGCCACTCAGATTCTCCTGACTTATGTTGGGTTTGGGATTTTTTTTGTTTTTTGTTTGGTTTTGGGGTTTTTTGTTTACAACATCAAAGGAGGCTTGTATCTGCATCATGATGTGAGGGCTTTCAGTTTCCTTTCTGTCTCAAGCTGTGCCAAGTACTGATCTGCATGTAGCACCTTCTCAAGCCCAGCTGGAGCCACCCACTTTCACGCTTCTGCCTTCCCCCAAGAGCCCGTGTTGCAGTGATGGCCGCAGAGATGACTTTTTATAAAAGAAGGCTTTGCAGACAAAGTTGCCTTTGATGTGCTGACCTTCCTGGTGAAGCTTGCTGCTTTGGAGCTTGACCTTGGTACTAGTGGGAGCTGGCATGTTGTTGTGCATCGTGTGGGACAGAGGCTGCTCCTAGGGCCATGGAAAAGGATGTAAGAGAGCCCGAGAGGCTCTGAAAGTGCCAGCGTTGACATTAAGTTCAAGGAGGGGACCTGCACATGCTTACATCCAAATATCAGCAGTTTTAATGTTGTAACTCTGCACATTTTTTCTGAATCAGGAGAAATTATACGCTGTAGACGTAAAGAATAGTGTGGCTGAATGTTTTTTGGATAGAAGCATGAAAAGATCTTTATTTTGTGCTCTGTTGACATGTATGCATGGGAAGTAAACCAGGGAAATACAAGTGGACGTGGCTAAGTAGGATCCAAAATTGCTTCAAAGGATTCTTCTGGATTCAAAGGATGCTTCTAGATTGCAGTTTGGTCTTCTGCTTGTGTCACTCTATCAAGGCAATCGCCATATAACCTCCCTGGGGAGGTGGGAGACCACAGGCCTAGGAAAGATGTGGGTTAGCATCTTTGGGAATATACACTTGACAAAGCTTTGCTAAGCTTGAAAACGTAGAGACAACAGAAAGAGCATCGAGACGAGAGAAAACTCTTCCCTCCCCAGTGCTTTATCTACTGGGGAGATGGAGCCTCTGATTAGGTCTAAGGATGTCCTGTAAATATTCTTGCAGATTCTGCTGAAGTCACGGCCACAGCACAAAGCACTTCTTCACATTAGTGAACAAGGGGGTGTTCTTAAATGTCAAGAGCAGTCGCAAAGCCCTCTTTTATAAATAGGGGTCAGAAGTCCAGGGATGAGTTTCCTCTTGAGACATGGTGCCTTTGAGGTTCAATACCAGCTCTTGGCTGCTGCAAGACAGAAAAACATCTCAGCTGCCTTCTTCAGGAAGGTGCTGTTGGAGAAGAATGACCGAGCAGAGATCCTCAGCTCTCCAGCACCGATGAGTGCATGAGATGAAACCTAAGCACCATCTGAAACGGGATAGTTGTGCTGAGCACTTTCTAAGTCCTCATTTTCCTGTTTTTAATGCGTCTCACTTGCAGTTGTGTTCCTCTTTTTGTCACAGAAAACCTAACCTGTCAAGGCATGGGGTTCTCGGTGTGTTCCTCGGGCAGGAGTGAGCAAAGCCAGGCTGGCACGAGGGTGCAAAGTACCCTTGAGGTCTCTGCTAGGACTCAGTGCTGGGCGCACGCAGCTTCCTCGTGCAAGCTTGCGTGTAGGAAGTGCAGATGGAGCCCATGTCTCATCTGTGGGTGGGCTCGGACCCACGCTCAACTGATGTGAGGGACATACCCCTGCTTGATTTGTGCCCAGGTCCCATCTCAGCTGCTCCTGTCTTGGTGAGGTGGTGGAGCCTGCAGCAGAGTGGTCTCACCCAGACCAGGCAGCTGCTTTCTGCAGCTCATGGTGCTTGTTTTCCAGTTGCTGTCATCCACTGCTGCGGAGCTGGAAGGTGCTGCAGAGATGGAGGGTGCTGCGGAGACTCAGAGCCGGGTGAAGATCAAGGAGTTGATGCCGTTCACGGAGGCAGAGCCCCTCACCTTGGGAGTGGAGGAGGTAAGTGGGAATGTGACTTGCTTATGTAGCCCCCGCTCCCACTGGTGGCCCTCGGCGCTGCTCACAGAGTGGCGTCACAGCCCTCCCAGCACGTCGCACAGCACTGCTGAAGCAACCGGTCATTGGAGAGGCCGTGCAGGACATGTCGTAGGGTTGGCCAAGGACGTTACCTGTGTGGCGCCTATGGAGGGCATTATTCGTCCCGCTCTTACTAATCAAGTGGTCGATAGGAAATTTTTGCAGTAGATTTTGCTGCAGCATCTTGAGAGAGCAGCATGCAAATCGTAGAGAGGAGACGTCCCAAGTTACTTTGATGTACTGTATTAATGAATGTATTAGTTGGTGAGTATGGGAGATTTTTCCCATGGTTTCTCCACTGGAAAGTGTCATGGATGCAGGATGAGATTAGGATGATTTTGCCTGTGTTTGAGGAGCAGGCCCCTCCAGTCATGTCTGTCCTTTGCTTCAAGCCATGGCTGCTCTTCTGCATCAATTTGGATGCTTGACATCTTGATCTCTCCTCCCCTCCCCTCCCTCCAGGTTTTTGACATCCTGCCGCTGTACGGTGTGCTGCAGCCGGGCGAGAGCGAGCGGGTCACATTCACCTTCTTTGGCCACGCAAACATCGTGGCCAGCGTCACGGCACTGTGCAAGGTGGAGGGAGGCCCGACCTATGAGATCGCGCTGAGTGGGGAGGCTTCGCTCATTGACTACCTCCTAGACACCACGGAGATCGACTGCGGGCTGAAGGTACCACGCGCTTCTCTTGGCAGCGGTCTTTAAAACCATCGCCGGCGGGTTGCTGCTGACCTTGGTCTAGGGGTCTCTCCCCTTCCCAGCTACTTTGTCAGCTGTACAACCTTTGAGTGATAGGTCCTGCATCCAAGGTGGTTTTTAATGGCCATCTCCATCCCCCCCCAAAGCTGGGAATTGCTCCTCTTCAAGGTTCCTAACGCTGCCTCCTGGGGCAGGCAGGATCCCAGCGGTGATCTCCAGAGGGACGTGCCTTGAGACATCCATCCACTGATCCGCTCCTAAAGCCTGAGGTGCAAGGAGATGCTCTTTTTCAGTGCTCTCGATTAATCAACAAAATAAACCAGGGAGGAAGTTAACTTGGGCTTCCTGTCACTGAAGCTGGAGAGAATGTCCCAGAATAATCCCCACTTTACTTCTTTTTGGTTAAAAACCCCACAGATATTTCCAGCTGTTGGCCCTGCATGTGTTGCACCGTCTGTCTCCCTTTTTGCTGGTATTTTGCTTGCAAGTACTTGTATGCAGGTGGCTTTTCCTCTGAAATGCCTTGATGCCTCCTTCTTTGTTTCAGCTAGATGTTGGATGACACCTTAAAGGGCAGAGGGCTTGTATCCCCTCGTTTCTTTGTTACTGGTCTTTACATGGTTGTTATTGCACCTCTGCGTGCTGCCGTAAATATCTATTCCTGTGTCGGGCTAAGAGGTACTCTGTGGCTGTGGGCTCCCCAGGTTAACCCGGGAGAGTCAAGTGCCCATATGTCCTCTGCGGTCCCTGCTGCTGTGCTGTGTTCATTTCCTTTCAAGCCAAAGAAAGAGGAAGGAGATTCCCAGCATCAGGCCTGTGTCTGTAACTTCCCGCTCCTCTGTCCTCTCTTCAGCTGTTTAACAAAGTCACCAAAGCAGAGGTCACCCTGCAGAACAGCGGCAAGGTGGGCTTCACCTACGCGGTGCTCAGCCCCAGCGCGGCCACTGCCGACAGCCCTCTGCCCGGCGTGCCCCTGGTCATGCCCAGCACGGTGAGTACGGAGGTAGCACAAGCGATTAACCCTGGCCCTTTGTCAGGCTGCCTAGGAGAGGGTTGTAGATGCCCTCTTCCTGCGAGCTTCCCAACACACAGCTCTGCTCAGACCCGCGCAGTTGTTGCCGTAAGCAGCATTGTCGGCCCTGGCAGCTTGACAGGGCTCGCTTTCGCTGCAGCTGTGTTGTGCACTGGATAAGGGCTCGGGGGACCAAGTGGCAGGATGTGTCCCGCTCAGGAGCTTGTCCCTGCAGCGTGGAGGGGAGCGGGGAGCTGAGGGTCCAGCCCCGCGTGCAGAGGGCAAGCCGAGGAAAGCTGCGGCTGTGTCCTGTCACCCCGAGCCATGTTGCCATCTGCTTGAGTTTGCTCTCGACCTGGCTGGCGTGAGCCCAGCCCGGGGATCGGACAGTCCTTCTGGAAGCCTGGAGAGGAGGTGACCTTCCTGGCAACACCTTCTTCCCTAGATCTCATCCTCGTCCCTGCTCCTGCGTTTCCAGAGATGTATGTTTGCAGGTCATTGTGAGTCCAGATAGGCTCGTGCACCCTCGGTGTAACCGCACAGGCAGGAGATGTTTGGTTGGGGTCGTTAATAAGGGGTGAGGCCCTTCAACAGCAGCCTGGGAACCACTGACATGCTGTGAGAGGAGCTACTGGGTCTGCTGAGAGTGCAGGCAGTTCACGCATCTTCCACAGCGGCTGGTAAAAGAGCTTTTATTTATTTGGTCTGGCTCTTGCTAGCAGAGGTGTGCTCATGCTGAGCGAAGGGTAGTCTGTGCTGTGAGAATGCATCCCTACAGGCCCTCTGAAGGACACAGTGCATCCTGGTGTAGGAGACTTCAGCTTTTGGGTAGAAGAGAGCTAGAAGGCGATGTTGTCTGATGCTTTCTTATCTTTGAGAACGTGCCTTCTCTTCTCAGCGTGTCTATCGTCTGAGCCATCCCTCCACCAAACCCTCTTTGGTTTACATTCCCTCCCTCTTCTCTGGTGCCCTGCAGGGTTACATTGGACCTGGCAAGGAGCAAGTGCTGAAAGTCCGTTACCTGCCAGGAGTGCCGGGAGTCTTTTGCAGGACTTTCCAGGTCCAAGTGGGTCACCTGGAGCCGAAAGAAATCTCCCTCAAAGGAGAGGGGATCTTTCCCAGGACCTACTTGGACCTGCCGAAGAACACCAAAGGTGAGCACTGCCTGTCTGCTCCCCAGGTAGGTCCCCGGCTTTTTCCCCCATGTCATATCATATGGCCATAGGGCAGCTCCCACCCATCTCCACCAGGCCTGGAGGTTTCAGGGCTGTCATACCAACACTCAACCCTCTGGTTGCTTCCTGAGCGTCTAGCAGATGAGCCCATGTGGGCTTTGCCCCGGGAACCATCCTGCAGAGCTTGCCAGCATATCTGTTGGTGGCCTGCAAAGATGATGCCTAGACAGAAAAGCTTGGGAAAGCTGTAATGCGGGCTGGCAGGGATTTTGTCAGGGTTGGCTTTGCATCGCGTTGCAGGGGATGAGATGCTCCTCTGTGGGGTGGAAGATGGGTGATTCAGAGAGGAGTAGCAGCATCCATTTTGCATAGATTGCTCGAGGAGTTTGTTTCTGGGAGAGGCCAGCATCGGGGGAGTGGGACTTCCCAGCTTAAGTGGGCATGGTGCTGTGCCCACACTTCTATTTGTGGATGTTTTCTTCCTTCAGGAACCAAACAGTATGAGAAGATCCTCAGAGGCAAAAGCAAAGATGGAAGAAGACAGCCAGAGGGATGAAGCAGTGGTTCTGGGGGAGGCTGCGGCCGTGGAGCCACCCACGAACGACTCGGGCACCGTGGTGAGAATGGCTGCTGCCCTGTTTGTCACGTGCCACCCTCCCGCCATGTCACTTGGGCCCCTTGCACCCTGCAGCAGGCTTCCTGGTACCCTGCTGGCACTTGGGACCTCCCTGCCCGCATCTGGCCATGATCACGCATCAGCTCAGCGTTGCCCCGGGGGCTGCCCACCTCTGGTAGTTGTCCCTCCTGTAGATGCACCAGCTTCCGGACTACCCCAGGGAGCGATCCTGAAGACCATGCTCATGTGATTGAATTTATGGTACTCTGTGAATGGAGATGCAGGTCATTGCTGGGGTATTTGTGAGTCACACGCCAAGCCCTGCCAGGTTTACAGAGCTTCATAGCAGCAGCCTGACTGCGCCCTGGGACCGTGCTGTCAGTGTTCGTCTCCAAGAGGCACCAGCTTTGTCGTGGTTCCGTTTTGGAGAGAGCTTTTGTCCAAGCTGCTTTGGCAGTGGCTGGGGTCAGGCAAATACTTGGAGCGCTGAAAGGTTCCTGGCTTGTCTGTCTGTTTGTCTGGCCAGATCAGCTTTTATAACAGTGACCGGACAGGCAAAGATGCTGGAGTTCATTTCCCCCCAGATCAGGTCCTGTCTAAGAGAGCAGGAGGTGTCAGAGACACTGAGCAGGGAGACAGGAGGACCCCATCGCCCCTCTCAACAAAGCAGGGTGGGATCCTCTTTCAGAGACAAGCCTCTCCCTTGGGAAGGGCCTTTGCTAACCAGCCACCGTCTTTGCTTTCCTCAGTTCGACACTCGGCTGCAGATGCAAATGGAACAGATGCTGATGGAGGAACACGCCCTGGAGCAGCAGAAAGTTCTCGCTTCCGGTCCCTCTGAGGACACTGCCTTTGACTAGCGTGCTCATCGGAGGCTTCTCAAGTTAGTGGGGACTCCCGTACCCTATGTCCAGGCACCCCAAGGGTAACACCCGGTGGCACACCCCTGCTCCTGAGAGCTCCTTGTGCCTGCAGAGCTGGGAATAGCTGGGCACTCAGCTCCCCACCGATGATGGGTTCTGTTCTTAGAGCTGAGGGGGTCCAGTGCTGACCATCAAGCCCATCCAAACAGCACAGACAGCATCCCTGCTGACCAGCTCTGAAAGAGGCAGCTCAAAGCTGGCGTCTTTGTTCCAACTAACAGATCCCACTAAGCAAAAAGAGCCGGGAACGGCACAGGTTGACAAAGCCTTGACAAGCCCTACATCAGGTGTCTTGGGTGCTGGTGGGACTGCAGGGCTTACCTAAGTAACTTGTCCTTCCTTTTCTCCTTCATGAGGAGGGACGGGCACCATAAGCTCCAGTTCAGGAGGAAGAGGCTCTGCAAAACAGATTGTTTAGGTGTTTTCGTGAGTGGGATTACTCTGGCAAAGGACCTTCCCATGAATCTTGTAGGTGTTGATTACTGCATTTACCAGTGCTCCTCTGGGGACAGATCTGGTTGCAGAGCAGTACAAATGAATTTTTTGTTAAGGTCCCACTGGTAGCGGAAAAAGCCTTGGACCTACACTCCCCGTGACTTACCAGAGACTTATTACCAGGTGGTAAGGCTTGGGTTTCACTGGCTAGAGTTGAGTTTTTACAGCAGTGAATACAGAAATACCCACTTTATTTGCATCTTCCATCCACTTGGAAACATAGCCAGGCTGTGGTTTAAGGGCGCTCCTTACTCCTCCTTTCAGAGCTGAGCTGCCCGAGGAGTATGTCCTGGACTTTGGCTATGTCATTCTCAGGAACATCCACACACACATCGTGAAGATCACCAACACCGAGCAGTTCCCTGTGTCCTTTCACACCGATGGACGTGTCCTGTGTGACACAGGTAACCAGTGCTGGGGAGACTTCACGTGGGCTTGAAGGAGCTGCCTCTGACAGATTAGCTTAAGCCACTGGACATGGGGAGTTTTTCTGAGTGCTTATTTGTATAGCTTTGTCCTCCTTAGTACGCCCTGCTTGGTGCCTCGGAGCCTGAGTTGTCCTGGCCAGCAGTGCTCAGAGACCTGGCCTGCCTGTGGCTGCCCTAACACGTGATTGCAGGGGCTGGATGTGCTGATCACTGTGGTCACCTCTGAGCATCTTCTGCTCTTGGCTACCGTGAGCATCATCTGAGTTTTTGTGCACGCAGTGGGTTTGCGTTGCAAACAGATGGCCCCTTGGTGGTTTGGAAGTGCTTTGGTTTAGAGTTCATAATGTCTCAGCACTTCTGTTCAGCCTTTATTGAGCAAACAGCCTGTGAGGTCCTCTGGTGTATTAAAATAGGCTTGCGAAACAGGCCTTGAGGTAAGGCTGCAGTGCCATCAGACAGTGACTGGCTGTGTCTGAAGGATGGTCAGGTGTCTCCTCTAAGTTGTTTTCCAGGGAGCACCACAGCCTGTGAGAATCGTAGTTGGAAGTTCTGCTTTGGAGAGGTCTGCGCATCCTTCCCTGGGTTGCCTGATAAAGGAATTACTGGTGCTCGTCAGCTATTATGTTTCCTTTTGACTGTGCAAACCTTGGATTCTGGCTGTGAAAAGCCTTTCTCCTTGAGCGGTGGCAAGGGAGAAAGAGTGGCAGGCTTCTCCAGAGAGGCAAAGAGCTGCCCTCTTCTTCACAGAGCTACCAGCCAGGACACCCCTATGGCCTTAATGTGCTTGTGACACATTTCCTGTCGCTTGAGTGTCTCAGCTGCTTTATTTTCATCTGTTCAAGGTTTCAGCGTGGACCTGGACCGTGTGAAGCACCTGCCCTGCTGCAAGACCAAGACATTTGCAGTGCGCTTCGACCCACCAAGTGCCAATCTGCCACTGGGAGCGGTGGACGTGCTCCTGCCCATCAAGGTACCTCACGGTCCCTTGCCTCCCTGTGCCCACACCACCTTTTGGGGCAGGCAGCAGGTTGGGGACAGCAGTAGATGTCACTTGGGCTCTCAGCTGGATGCTCTGTCCTTCACTAGGCAGCAAGAGGCCCCACGTTTCACGTCCACCTCCGTGCCAACGTGACTGTGCCGTCCCTCTGCCTCTCCAGGGACAGACTGGAGTTCTCCGCTGTCCAGTGTGGGCAGTGCCAGGAAGAAACCGCCCAGCTCCACAATCAGCTCCAGGTCCCCTGTAAATGGTTCATCACCATGAATGAGCCTGTTAAGAAGGTAAAGCACAGACAACGTGTAGCGCCTAACTTCTTGGTTGGGTTTTCTTTGCCTCTCTTGCCTTTTCTGCCCCTGTGGCTGCCTGAGCACTTGGGCTACAGCTCGTTGAGGAAGCTTTAGAGAGTACCGAGCAAATCGGGTTCGCCTGGACCTGTTCACTAGCTGGTGCTTCACTTGTCTGCCATCTTCCCCCATTCCTCCTCCAAGGACAGTGCCTCCCCATCTGCCTGCCCTGCCTATGTGTCTTCCCTCCAGTTCTAGACCAGTGGTGGCCGCGGCTGGTTTGAATGTGGATGCTCTCAGCACCGTGACAGTATCTCAGAGCACTGCAGGACCTGAGGGTCTGTTCTCGCAGACCAGGGAGACCTCCCACAATGTTTTTTGTGCTCAGGTGGACAAACGTTTGCCAGCGAGGGTGCATCAGAAGCTGCTGCAGGAGTCGAAGGCCAAGCCCTGTGTTTTCAAGGTGCTGCCCTCGGCTGGAGCCCTGGCCCCAGGACAGCACTGCAACGTGCAAGTCAGGCTTTCCCCCCCAGAAGAGGTGAGATTGGCAGGTGTCACCCCCAGGAGGTGTGGCAGGGCAGTGTGGTAACAAGAGCCCAGCACAGGGAGGAGGAGATGAGGTCTGCCTGCACATGGAGCTTTCTGCAAGCCCCGTACCCACGGTGCCTCAGTTTCCCCTGCAGCGCACTCTTCTGAGAGGGGCTTTGAAATGCCAATGGGGAGCTGGCACAGAGAGCATCAGGGCACTGCGGTGTGGCTCCCTCTCGGCGCATGGGGGGAAATCTGCCTGTTTCCCCTCATCTTCCTCCTTGCATGGGCGTGCTTGCAGGCTGTAACCATCTTGTCTCTGGCTTTAACCAGAGCCAAGCACTGAGCATAGAGGAAGACCCTTATTTCTAGCCCGTGAGAGCTCCTCTGCCTCCTTCACGTAGCTGACGTTTGCCTGATGCAGCATTGCCAGGACTGTGTCTGGGCAACATAACCCTGAAGAAGGAGGTGAAGCAGCCCCTGAGTCCTGTGGGAGCTGAGTCCACCCATGAGGACCTTTCTTATGAGCATTGCGCTCCCTCATGACTGACTAGGTGGAAACATGTGGTAGTCTGTTTTAGATCCATCTGATCCCCAAATATGCAGTTCCACTTCACAGCAGGATGCATCCCAATTACTCAGAGCCAGCGTGCAGGTGCCGTAGCCCCTGCTGTAAGTTACTATCTGTTTTCCATTCACCTTAGAGGTACTGGTAACATCCCTGACCTTGGGGCAAGGGTTGAATTTGAGGACCTGTCACCTGGGACTTCATGGAGGAGCTCTCTGCACTTCTCTCTTTTCAGAATTCCTACAGAAGCGAGCTGAAGATTAACATTTGCTAGAGCAGCCAGCCCCTCCAGCTGCAGGTCTCGGGGCAGGGGCTGGAGCCACAGCTGGAGTTGAGCCCCGCAGTGCTCGAGCTGGGAGCGGTGCTGCTGTACAGCCGTGGGGCGGAGGGGGACGGTGGTGGTGAAGAACCCATGCGAGTTCCCCATCGAGTTTTACTCGCTGGAGTTCAACCAGCAGTACTTGCTGAGGAGCAGGTGAGAGGGAAGGTCTGGTCTGCACGTGCATACTCCTGTAGCTCCACAGGGCTCCAGCGTTCCCAGGCTTGTGCCGGGGAGATGGAGGCAGTCCCCAGGGCAAAATCTGGTGGCATTTGAGGGTTAGCCAACTGGGCTGGCAGGCTGTGGCGGGGCTTGGATAGTCTGTGTTGTTGGGAGGAAGAAATGAGGGAGAAGATAGGTTGGGTGGGGAGTCTGTTCATGGGATGGAGGTGAAGAAACACATCCCGTCTATGGTTTCTCTTCCCTACGCACACAGATCCTGCGGATGCTCAAGGACTGCGTTTGCCACACCACCTTCTTGCTGCTTCCACACGCCCCGGGTGAGAAGCTGCCCCCAGAGGTGCTGGAGTACTATCAGGACCAGAAAAGACTGCAGGATGAGCAGGCAAAGCGCAAGACTGGGGAACCAGCAGGCCAGGACAACGGTGAGGGTTTGGCATTGGCTGTCCTGAGTGTGGACACAGCAGGGAGTCCAGCCCACCTCCCCTGAGCTCTCCGTGACCTCATTCTCCATGGAAATCCCATGCTTTTAGCAGCCACCGGTTCCCCAGCTTGGTGGAGGAATTCCCAGGTGAAAGTCTGTGGCTTGGAATGCGCACCCTCTACCAGCCCTGCGTGCAGTCTAAGCAAGCTCATATCTGCCTACCGTGGACTGGGGGAATAATCAGGATATCCCCTTGTGTCCCTCATCCACAAAGAGTAGGACTGGATGAGTTCTTCAGCCGGTAGAACCAGGTCTAATATCACAAGCTCTTTTGTATTCGCTCCTTCCCAGTAACAAAAGCACAAGCTCAAAATTCTGAGGGCAGAGACAGCCTGGGCAGGGAAACTCTGCCTTGGGAGTTTCTCTTCTTGGGAAGTTTTCCGTCTTTTGCACGTGGCCGTGCAAAGTGATGAATGGCAAGAGCAGATTGCCTGGCCACATTCACCCTCCTCTTCCCTCCCCATGTCCTTCCTCCTCAGCAAACTTTGAAGATGTCCAGTCTGTGTCAGACCAAGGAGGAAAGCACTCTGCTGGGATTGTTCACACCATCTCATCCCATAACTCAGTCGTTCCCTCCTCCATTCTTGATGAAAGCCAGTCCAGCAAGGTGGACTCTAAAGTTGAATGTGGAGAGGAGGAGGAGGAGGAAGGCGCTGAGGAAAGACGTGGGACAGGTAATAACGCAAAGCCCTTCACCTATTTTATGTCTGTTGTGGCAACAGGGCCTCAGTGGAGGACTTCAGTGTCACCTCCATCACTTCACTGCAGCCTGGTGCCATCTTCGCTCCTGTGGGCCCTGAATGCACTCTTGCATATGAAGTCTGTAGGATCCTGAGAAGAGTCTGGGGCAGGGACAAGGGAGGGGCAGGGACAAGGGAGAGGCCAGGGAGGTTTTTCCCAGCTGGCTGGGCTAGCATCCCTTTTTCTCCCAGCAATTCCCAGTCTCTTGCTCACCATTCCTCGCTGGCTTCGATATCCTATAACAGCCGCGAGCTCCATAGCCCCCCACCAATGCTGTGCCATGGGCATCTCGATGCATTTGTATCTTGTCTGCTGGTTGCAGAGCAGTCCAGTTGTTCCTCCTTATCTCCCTTCTGTTGGATACACTTGTAACACCAAGCTGCCCCCCAAGGACCTCACCTCTCAGACTTGTGACATAGAGAAACCATTAAAGTATGGTTTCATACACATGGCTAGGGCTACTCCAAGTTGCATTCAGTTGCAAGGCTAGCACGACCGTCGAGCAACCGGTGCTGAGTGTCTTCTTGTCTCTACAGGGGGGACAGCAAGACCCTGGTGCTGCGAACCAGTACCCCACTGCCCGTGGCCTGGTGGGTCAGTGGGCTGGAAAACCTCGGCGAGGACTTCTCCACGTCACAAGATGAGGGCATCGTTGCTCCCCGCACAGAGTTTGGTGTGCATCTCTATTTCAAGGCCACAAAGGCTCTAAGCATTAAAAAGATCATCTGACTGGAGGTGAGGAGGACTGTGCCCTCCCTGGCAGAGCAGGGCAGAGTGATCGCTGTGCTTTTACGGATGGAGACTGTGCTTGAAGGGTACCCTGCCAAGAGGGCAAAAGGATGAGCCTTCCCGAGATTCCTTTCTACCTGCATTGCTGAGGGCCAGGCCCTTAGCAGCAAGGGACTCTCACTGAAGGATAACGTTTTGGAAACTAGGTGACTCCTAGGGTGCTCTTGTAGCTGAGCTTCATGGGGCAAGTATGCTGTGGAGTCTGCAAGAGATGTACTGCTGTACAGCACCTCAGGAAGAGGTGCTGCCTCTGCGTGGCTTACGTCTGGGTTACGGGGCTTCGTCCTGAGCCCGTACAACACCAACTTTGCTGCTGTGCATGGTTGAATGCTGTTGTTTGGTTGTCCAGACTTGGGTGTGCTCCCTGCAGCCATCCTGGAGTCCATCTGGGGCTCTTAACATAGAGCAACAAACTCTCAGCCTGGGATTTTGTTCCCCACGGTTTAGGGGCTGTGTTTCAGTGAGGGTGCTGGGTGGTTGAAGAGGAGAGGGTTGGTCGTCAATGCTCTGGGACACCTCACACTTCTTGTGGTTGCTCTAACATTGCCTTGCTTCCCAGGGTGCTTTAGCAGCAACACTGCTGCTAGAGGAGTGCCAAGGTGGGCTGACAGGGTTTCTTACTGTGTCAGAATCTCCCTGGGTCAGCCCATGAGATGAACAGGTTAGGAAAGCTTAGGAGTCGCACAAATGCTTGTCAAGCAGGGGAGGCCAGGGTGGAAGCAGCTGGCAGAGGCAAGGCCTCGTATGTTGTCTACAAAAGAATTGAGGAGAATGGTCCAAGCAGTGTTTGTTTGCTTCCACCTCAGGTTTCAGGTGCAGAAAACGTGCTGGGGATCGTTCAGATTGAAAATACCCAAATCCTTGCGGAGGTGTATGATGTTGCTCTGAGCATCAGCATGTCTAAAGGTGAGTGGATGCCCCCGAAGCCAAGTAGTCCGGGTGCATGGCATTGCCTTGGCAGGTGGGCAACCAAAGCACTTGGGACAGGATGAGGTACCACGCAGGCGTGGCACGGATACATAACGCACGTATCCTCCAAGCTGCGTGGAGTGAAGCACTGTCAGGGCACAGAGAGAGCCTTGAGTCTCCCAACTCTAAACTTTGAAGTGTGCAGCTTCATGTGCAGATTGATTTGGGGCCTTTGAAATGACAGTGATGTGAACAAGCAGTTGGCAACTCCTGAAGGCTCGGCATGGCACAGAGAGTGGTTGGATCTGTGCTTGGAAGCAAGGAGATGGAAAGCGAGCTCCTTAGCTGCTAAACCCTGCGGATATTCTCCGAGTAAGGGAGAGGGCAGCAAAGTAGCTAGAGAAAACTTCCCAGAAAGGAAACTTGCTGAGAAGGGTTTTGTGCCACCTGAGAACTCCAAATCTGTAACTTGTCACTTGGTGTAGTCTGCAGCAGCTCTCAAATATTCACCATTTCTTACCTCTCTCTGTGGGTTTTCTGCAGGTACAGGCAGCAGCGTGGATTTTGGGATGCTTAAGGTCCTGGATGATGCAAAGCAAGTGCTGGCTCTGAAGAACCAAGGGAAGTACGAGATTGCGTACAGGTGGGTCCAGCTGCGGGGTCCATGAATGCATGGTGCCACCACCTGCCCAGGCCTGCATTCTCCTTCTGTCCATGGTTAGAACCTGTTCCCATGCTGGCTACCTCACGGTTCAAGCAAATACAAAACCGGGGCTCTCTAATCTCAAATATTTTAATAGAGAATCCAGCCACGCACCAGCAGTTGTTCACAGCTCAGCAGGAACCAGAAGGAGAGACCCTGAAATGTAAGCCCCTCACTGCGGAGGTTCATTGCCTGTTTTGAGGGTCAGCTCATTTCTCTTTATGAGACTCTTTAAAGGAGGGAAGGAAAAACTTTGGTGTCAGTTAGCTTACAGCACTGCTGACTGTCTGCACTCTGTGTCAAGATCTGGGATTCCCCGAGCAGAGCTGGACTCTTTCCCTTGTATTACTTTTTATGGTCCTATGCAAAGTCCCGGCTGTGCTGGTGGCACCGGTATTTTTAACTGCAGAGGTCTGTTCCTTCCCTTTCACCTCAGTTTCGAGCTGGAAACCGCAGATACCAACGTACGCGACTTGGCATCCCGCTTCACTCTCCAGCCGCAGAAGGGCGTGCTGACTGCCTCGTGCAGGTCCGGCTGCTCTTCCACCCCAAGATGGAAATGAGCATTGAGGACAAACCCATCCTGCAGTGCCAGGTGAGCTGCCTGGGCCAGGCGGTGTTAGCACACCGTGTCTTGGGAGTGTAAGCAGGACCTGTGTCTTCGGGAAGGAAGGCTTTATTTGGGGAACCCTCTCTCATCCATATGAAATCAATCAAGTCTTTCAGAAACCATTTGTGGTGCTTCCTAAGCAGAGCTGAAGCTCTGGCTCTGGAGGAGGCGTTTAAGCAGGGAGGGTGAGCTGATGGGGACTTGGGGTGGCATCAGGGGACAGAGATAGAGGCTGTCCTCTGCTGTATTTACCAACCCCTCCTCCGTTTGCAGGTGATTGAGCCCAGCATCTGTGAAGGAGGCGAGACCATTGCCATCATCCCCGTAAGGGTGTCAGTGAAAGCCCTGTTCAGCAAGTCCAGCACTTACCCTGCCTCGCTCATCAACTTCAGTGCCAGGACGAACGGCAAGAAGAAAACCTGCACCTTCTATTGCAAGCTGAGTCCTAAAGCCCTGGGTTAAAGGACAAGTTCTGTTTTGGTTTTGTGATCCCCTGCGGAGAAATAAAGGCGAGCTTAACACCAAGCGACCAGGCGATTCCATAGAAATCCTTTATTGATTGCAGACAAAAGTGATAAAATACCCCTTACTACCTTTATAGTTATAAAATTCCCAAACGAGGGGTAAAAGGAAAAAGAAGGAAGAGTAAGAACAGACAAGAAAAAGCGAGAAATAAAAAAGAAAGAGATATCACCACCCTTGGTTCCAGCGATGTCTTCTCCTGCGTAGTGTCTGGTTCGTGGTTCCTGGATGGTGGAGTGCCATTACCCAGTCTGTCCTGGTGTCTTTTGTAGTCTCTTTCTTCCTGGGATCCTCCCTTCAGGTGGAGTCTTGACACACAGGTGCACTATGTACTTGGAGTACTTGGAACGTTCTCGAAATGAGTCTGGGGGTGTGTGGGGTCTTGGTGGTCAATACAGCCCTCCTCCGGTTCTGACCACGATGTGACCTTTTCCTTGTGTATGCGTCTCATCAAAATGGGGGAGTTAAGGCAGGAGACGACACCGCCCTGCCTCCGCGAAGCTCGCCACTTCCCTTTTTCCCACTGACTTGCAAAACCGGTTTGTTTAAGGCATATCTAATAGGCCACACATCCTGTTTGTTACACCACCCCATGACTTTAACAGACGTTTTGTCAAATTTCGAGCCTCAATTTCTTCCTCTAGGGTGGTGATCCTCAGTATTGGACAGATGGAGAAAAGAGAGATGAGATAGAAGACATCGTACAAGTACGCGAGACATCGCACTATAGCTATCCCTATCAGTAAAAATATAAATCTGATTACCAATGTTAGCCCAATTTGTACTAGCCATCTTCCCCACCCTGTGAGTCCCAGAGGTTTTAGCACAGATATAACCCATGACCCAGGGGTGAGTCCATTAAACCAATCTTTAGGTGGTTGTGATTGGAATAGGTCAGCAGTCTGCTTGGCGATTTCCTTCATTTTGGCACGGGCTTCTTCAGTAGAGGTAGTAGCGCTGTGAACGGTGATACAACATTTGCCGTCGGTCAGGTTTAACATTCCACAAGCACCCTGTTCTTTAACATAGCCAATGCTAATCTATTTTGTAACGTCATTTTAGACATTTGTTGGACTTCTTGTAAATTCAGTTCTCCAAAAGCACACCCGGTCCAATGACTCAACACATGCAACTGCCAAGCCACATTTTCCAAAACAAATCGATGTCTCTGTGTTGCGTTAAAGGACTGAGCAATTTGGCAGAAAATAAACCCCCTTCCATTCCAGCTTGTCCTCAGATATCGGAGGGGCTGGGGGCGGCTGGGCTTAGATTCTGAGTGATGCCCAATTTCCTGTATTACAAGTCCGATCATGTTCAATACATACAGTGGCACGTTAAAAGGAATGCAGTTTCGAAATTTGTCTGTCAGAGCCCCAGGACTTTCACTGATTCGTTTAGCAGAGCCCCAGCAAAAGGACTTGCACTGAGCAGAGGCACAGAAATCGCAATCAGTTATTTTATTGAAAGCGACAGAACCAGAATCGAGATGGCCATTGATAGATCCACTGACTACAGTAGTGCTACTAATTAAGGTTAATATTGCTAGCAAACTTGATAGTAATACAAGAACCCGGGGATAACTTTCACCCAGAGGATTATCCAAATTCCACATTATCCACCCCGTGACTATAGTCACTCGGATCAAAATCCAAATCACACTTGCATAAAATCGCTTTTGGGGATATCCCTCACATTAGACGACTTTTCCTCACTCCAGGGCTCACCTTCAATTCTGTACAGCCAGAGATCATACGCACCTGATGAGTTAACACCTGGGTGAACACAGATTTGACACAAGCCAATATCGTACAGAAAACAGTGACTACAGTAACTACAATAATCACAGATTGCAATAAAGAAGCAAGCCATCCTGATAGGGAAAATCCCAATCCATGTAACAGCTTGCTCAACCAGGTTGTTTCCGTCTCTTCTCTCACTTCACGGCTGGCCTTTGCCACACATTCTATGTGATCTAGTTGTTCGTCAAGGTCTTTAGTTACATTTGGTATATGAACACAACAAGTATCATTTACTAAACCCAAATATCCGCACACTCCATTTTCATACAGCAATAGCAGACCTAAGGCTGCTCTGTTTTGCAATGCTGTTCTCGATGTTGCCTGCAGTTGTTCATTTAATTTCTCCAGTCCAACCCGAGTCGCATTAGCCAATGCTTCAATTTGTCCCGTAAGGTTATACAGCATCATGCGATTCTGGAAAGCCATTATCTGGGGTGTAAAGATAGATTCCAAAGTCCATCCAACTACCGTTCCTGTGGTCGGATGCTGCCAAGGGTCTTCTGGTTCCCATCTGATCTACCCCCGTAGGGGTGGCACAAGAGGTTGTTTTCACCAGAGAGGACAATGTGTCAACAATGCCAATGCACGCCGACGTCGCCGACCTTCCACTGGCAAATCGGTAGTCCATCACTAGTAACCCAAACAGTGCGTCCCCTAGAAGGCAATGTTAGCTTCTTACAATTTATATGGGTATCATTAACTGTCAAACGTGACCAGGTGTCATTGATAGAGGTGGCATAGTTACACCAAATACAACCCAGCCGAAGGGCTCGAGCTATCAGGCCCAATTTCTGAGTTCCGCTCTTTTTGCTATTGCAATTGTGAACTTTAGTACAGTTCCAATTATAGTGTTTTGGTTTAACCGAACAGGAAATCTTAAAATTAGTATATACATCAAAGAGGGTATTTGATGGTCCAATAGTCCCATCCCAATCAGTGGTCTGCATGTGATGCCAGTCACCCGTTTGGGGTGCGTCCCATATTTTGGGTAAGTGCATTCCCCAGGGAAATTTGTCACATGTGGCTTTGATTGTTGCAGGAGAATATTTACCCTCCCAGCAGGTCTCTTTTTGGCCAATGTACGACCAGCCAAGAGAATATGTTGTAATGTTTCCAAACTTCATCTTGCCCACACTAGTTTTTGTCATGGCTGTAAAGGTTCGATTTAGATCAAGGGTTAAAATTCCCCAGTCCAAACCTGAAGCAGCAGGTAGAGGCAAACATGCAGTTATTTGTCTGACATTATGCATGTGCCCAAAAGCACAGGTCAATCGCAATATAAGGTTTGAGGAAAAAAAACATCCACAGGTAGTCAACAATAGAATACTCAAACTATATTCTACCAGCATCATGGTTAAAACTTGCAGTTGCCAAACTATCATCAATACTACGAAAGCAAGTCAGATTGTTAGAGCTAATTGCTAGCCTTGAGGACACTCCAGCTCCACGTAGGATAGGCCGTGGTTCCAGGTGTAATTTGTTGTCGTCAATGTTTCTGCAAGGGAAAACAAAAGAATGCTCGGTCGTCTTCTGACCGGCAGAGTTATGTTAAAAGGTAGGTACCACCCATCTGGTACTAATTCGGTGTATTTTCCCAGAACCGTCCTTTGCTTCCCAAGCATAGAGGTTCTTTGGGGTTGTTAATACCATTGCCACTGTTGAAAACATATCCTTTATATCTAGGGTTGCCATCCATGTGTGAGATGCTCCCTGGATTTGGGTCACTAACTTTGCAATATTTGGTACAGCGTCAGTTAAAGGTGCTGCATTGGCATTCAGTCACCTATGATCCGTTTGGCTTTTTTACCGACCAGACAGGAGAATTATATGGGGAGTGAGTGCGAGTGATAATACTTCTTTTTTCCAAGTCTGTTACCACCCCGTCAATGCCCAACTGCACGGTCGCTGGCAGTGGGTATTGTCTCACATTAGTAATTTTTGATGGGGGTGAGGGTATGGACATCTCCAATAAATTTATGCTTTTTGCCTCATCCCCTTTTCTGTTAACTTGCCCAGCGAAGCTCCAAACTGAGCCATCAGGGAGTTTCCATGTTCTACCAAATACTAAATTAAATCCCAATACGTTAGTATTGGCTGCACCTACGAATACCTCAGTTTGAGTCAATTTATCTTCTCCCGGGAGCCATAAAGTGATCTTCGCCGTGGGGCATTCCTTTATGATCCCATCAATCCCAGCGAAGTTTAGTTTGCAGTGGCCAGGTTTGACATTTAGGCGTTCTGCCATCTCCTTAGTAATCACTGATATTTGGGTGCCAGTATCAATAAGAAAATCTACAAAAACTCTCCGGGGTCCCACTGGTATAGCAATAATTGGTTCCTGATGTTTCCTGGAAGAGCTGCTGCGTAGCTAACACCCTCCGGGCAGGATGGCTCACTGTTCTCCCGAGGGACATGCGTTTTTTGACACATTATCTGTCACACCAATCAAATCCCTCTGTGGCGCTGAGGGTGGGGGTTTGTCAGGGGCCAAAGGTCTCCTTTGGGACCAACCTCCCTGGAGCGAGTCCCTTCTCCTGCTCAGCACTTTTACCAGAGCTCGGACATCAGCAGTGCGTGAGCCGTGTAACAACCGTCGAGGCACTCCTATCGCCACAGCCTGTTGCCAGAGGTCATCGCGCTCCTTACCAAATTTAGTTTTGACCTCAGGTTTTGGCTTAGGAGTATGGACTTGACGGACTCAGTGAGGGGGGTGGTTGTGGGGCCTCTCGACAGTCAAATAGACCCAGTCCATCCTGCGTCCATAATCTACCAATTCCTGAACAAACTCCCCCCAAGTAGTTGCACGAACCTGTTCTGCCTGTCTTCGTCGTGCACCACCCTGTTGCCCAGCATTGTGGGTGGCCCGTTTGTGATCTTGCACATTTGCCACATGCATCTTTAGACTATCTGGGAGTGTACGGATAAGGGGGGTCAATCTAGCTGGATCAATAGGGGCTGACATTGGGGAGCTCCTTAACAAGGAACTGTCCATGGGACAGTTCGCATAGTGGTACGAACATCGTCCCTCCCCTCATTTGTGACTTCAGTTTTAATAAGCGGCCATCTGGATACCGGCTCTGGGGTATAATCCTAATTGGAACCCTCCCCTGGTTCATCAGAATCATCATCATCATCATACCAGGTATCTCCATCCCATGTTTCAGGGTCAGCGTGTCGAACAATTTTGCGGATCTGCGCTGTGGGATCGCTAGCTGTCTGCATTGATTCCAGCACAGAGCGCAACTTTTCCCGAAATGGACTTTCTATAGGTTTTTTCACCAACAGCCAACAATAGTGTCTTAAGCAGCTCATTTTACTTCTTTAAATTTGCATTTCTATTAGGAGGGTATCTACTTGCCTTCCTAACAGTTCACGTTCAAAATGTAGTGATTTCTGTAACACATCATTGCATGACTTTAAGGTAACATTCCACATCTGCAGTTCGTTCGGGAGGCAGGAACTCCTTAGCCTCCTTCTGCGCACACAATAAACAAGCTCCTAAAATAGCGCAAACAATTCCTTTACCCTTACCATCCTTAACCTTCTGCTCACTCCTGCACTGTTCGATTCGCTCTATTAGTTTATTTTCATCTTTCCAGAATTTCTGGGCTGACTCTAGTCCCGTGTGGGACGGTGCACATTTATATTTTTGTAGCAGTTTATCCATAGCAATGCTGTCCATGACGCCAATTTTTACTGTCGCGTTAAAAGGAATGTAGTTTCAAAATTTGTCTGTCAGAGCCCCAGGACTTTCACTGATTCGTTTATCAGAGCCCAGCAAAAGGACTTGCAGTGAGCAGGTGCACAAAGAGCGCAGTTAGTTTTTTGAAAGCAACACAACAGGTTCGAGATTGCCGTTGATAAATTCACTAACTACAATAGTGCTACTAATTAAGGTTAATATTGCTAACAAACTTGACAGTAATACAAGAACCCGGGGATAACTTTCACCCAGAGGGTGGGAGGCGCAGCGCGTACCCAGAGAGGCGTCCCTGCCTGGGGTGGGGGAAGAGAACACAGCCCGTCGACTGCTCCGTCAGGTATCGACGTTCTTCTCTCCCACTTCAACAATCATTTTCTCCCTCTTTTATCCCCAGAACTACGAGGTTCCCCACCCACCCCCACCCACCCCCACTATGTGACATGTAGCATGATTTGGGTGGAGAAACGAGTGCTATAGTCGTACATGTTTAGCATGATCTTTGTAATCTTCATTAGCATATGCAGGGGTGTGAGTTGTAATATGCATTTCACCGGTAATGAGGCAAAGGTCAGTGATCGGACACGAAGCCTTTGGAAGAAACAAAGAACCATTCAGGTTTCTGTTATCTTGCTCTCTTTGCTGACCACAAGCAGGGCTGTCCTGCCTCCACAGGGCCCCCTCCTTATCTGCACCCTGTGTTAGCCAGGCGGGTCTCCACTCCCCGCCTGGAGATAGCAAGGTCAGTCTTAACGGCTCTTTGTGCACAGGAATCCCACCTCATTATCCAAATTCCACACCTTCTCCTCCTCCTTAGGAGTCCTCCTCTTGACTTCTCCTCCTCCTCAGCAGACCTTGCCCTACTCCTCTTCCTCCGCCTGACCCTCAGAAGCCGTTATTCTCAGCAGGCCTCCTCTTCCTCCTCCTCCTCTTCAGGAGTCCTCATCTTGCTCAGGAGTCCTGCTCCTCCTCCTCCTCTATAGCAGTCCTCCTCCTCAGGAGTCCTCCTATGTCCTCCTCAGAAGTTCTCTTCCCATTCAGGAGTTCTCCACCTCTTCTTCAGGAGTTCGCCTCCTTCTATTCCTCAGGAGTCCACCTCCCCCTCCGGACTCCTCCTTCAACAGAGTTCTCCTCCTCAGGAGTCCTCCTCTTCCTCCTAGAGGAGTCCTCCTGCTCAGGAGTCCTCCTCTTCCTCCTAGAGGAGTCCTCCTGCTCAGGAGTCTTCCTCCTCCTCCTCAGGAGTCCATCTCTTCCTCCTCCTCAGGATTCTTCCTTCACCTCCTCAGGAGTCCTCCTCTTCAGGAGTCCTCCTCTTTCTTCTCCTCCTCCTCCTCCTCAGGCCTCCTGCTACACAGGATGCCTCCTTCAACAGAGTTCTCCTCCTCAGGAGTCCTGCTCTTCCTCAGCAGTACTCTTCCTCAGCAGTACTCCTCCTCAGAACTCCTCCTTATCTTCTTCAGGAGTCCTTTTCCTCCTCCACCTCCTCCTCCTCTGAAGTCCTCCTTCACCTCCTCCTCAGGAGTTTACCTCTTCCTGCTAAGGAATTTTCCTCCTCCTCCTCCTCCTCCGGAGTCCACTCCTTCTTTCTCCTCAAGACCTCTCTTCCTCCTCCTGAGGGAGGCCTTCTTCTCCTCAGGAGTCCTCCCCCTTGTCCTCATGACTGCTCCTTCTACTCAATAGGAGTCATCTTCCTCAGGAGCCTTCCTCCTCCTCCTACTCAGGACTCCTCCTTGTCTAGATTCTGCTCCTCAGAAGTCCTCCTCCTCTTCCTTCTTCTCCTAAGGAGTCATCTTCCTCCTCCTCCTCCTCAGGAATCATCCTCCTTCTCCTACACAGGATTCCTTCTGGTACAGAATTCTCCTCCTCATGAGTCCTTGTCCTCCTCGGGAGGACTTCTCTTCAGGAGTCCTCCTTCCCTTCCTCCTCATCAGGAGTCCCCCTGATTCACCTCCTAAGAAGTCCTCCTCTTCAGGAGTCCTCTTCCTTCTCTTCCTCCTCCTCAGGAGTCCTCCTATGTCCTCCTTATATGTTCTCTTCCTCTTCAGGAGTTTTCCACACCTTCATCAGGAGCTCATCTCCTTGTCCTCCTCAGGAATCCTCCTCTGCCTCAGGACTCCTCCTCCTCCTACACAGGATGCCTCCTTCAACAGAGTTCCCCTCCTCAGGAGTCCTGCTCTTCCTCAGGAGTACTCCTCCTCAGAACTCCTCCTTCTCTTCCTCCTCCTCAGGAGTCCTCTTCCTCCTCCACTTCCTCCTCTTCAGAAGTCCTCCTTGACCTCGTCCTCACGAGTTTACCTCTTCCCACTAAGGAAGTCTCCTCCTCGTCCTCCTCATGAGTCCACTCCCTCTTTCTCCTCAAGAATTCTCCTCCTCAGAAGAAGACGACCTTATCCTCCTCAGGAGTCCTGCCCCTCGTCCTCATGAGTGCTCCTTCTACTCAATAGGAGTCGTCCTCCTCAGGAGCCTTCCTCCTCCTCAGGTCTCCTCCTTGTCTAGATTCTCCTCCTCAGGTGTCCTCCTCTTCCTCCTCCTCCTTCTCAGGAGTCATCCCCTTCTTCCTCCTTCTTCTCCTAAGGAGTCGTCTTCCTCCTCCTCCTCAGGAATCCTCCTCCTTCTCCTACCCAGCACTCCTTCTTGTACAGAATTCTCCTCTTTGGGAGTCCTGTCCTTCTCAGGACTACTCCTCTTCAGGAGTCCTCCTTCTTTTTCTCTTCCTCAGGAGTCCTCCTCTTTCTTCTCCTCCTCCTCCTTCGCAGGACTCCTCCTCCTACACAGGATGCCTACTTCTACAGAGGTCTCCTCCTCAGGAGTCCTGCTCTTCCTCAGCAGTACTCCTCCTCATAACTCCTCCTTATCTTCCTCCTCCTTACGAGTCCTCTTCCTCCTCCACCTCCTCCTCCTCCTCTGAAGTCCTCCTTCACCTCCTCCTCAGTACTTTACCTCTTCCCACTTAGGAATTATTCTCCTCATCCTCCTCAGGAGTCCACTCCCTCCTTCTCCTCAAGAGTTCTCCTCCTCCTCCTCAGGAGACCTTCTCCTCCTCCGGAGTCCTCCCCCTTGTCCTCATGAGTGCTTTTTCTACTCAATAGGAGTTGTCCTCCTCAGGAGCCTTCCTCCTACTCAGGTCTCCTCCTTATCTAGACTCTCCTCCTCAGGAGTCCTCCTCGTCTTCCTCCTCCTCAGGAGTCCTCCTCGTCTTCCTCCTTCTTCTCCTAAAGAGTTGTCATCTTTCTCCTCCTCCTCCTCAGGATTCCTCCTTCACTTCCTCAAGAGTCCTCCTCCTTCTCTTCATCCTCCTCAGGAGTCCTCCTTCACCTCCGCAGAAGTCCTCCTCTTCAGGAGTCCTCCTCCTCTTCTTCCTCCTCCTCAGGAGTCCTCCTATGTCCTCCTCAGATGTTCTCTTCCTATTCAGGAGTTTTACACTACTTCATCAGGACTTCTCCTCCTTCTCCCCCTCAGGACTCCTCCGCCTCCTCAGGAGTCCTCCTCTTCCACCTCCTCCTCTTCAGGAATCCTCCTCCTTCTCCTACCCAGCACTCACTCTTGTACATAATTATCCTCAGAAGTCCTCATCCTGCTCAGGACTGCTCCTCTTCAGGAGTCCTCCTCCTTCTCTTCCTCCTCCTATGTCCTCCTCAGAAGTTCTCTTCCTGTCCAGGAGTTCTCCACCTCTTCATTGGCAGTTCCCCTCCTCCTCCTCCTCAGGACTCCCCCTTCAACAGAATTCTCCTCTTCAGGAGTCCTCTTCCTCCTAGAGGAGTTCTCCTGTTCAGGAGTCCTCCTGTTCAGGAGTCCATCTCTTCCTCCTCCTCAAGATTCCTCCTTCACCTTCTTAAGAGTCCTCCTCTTTCTCCTCCTCCTTCTCAGGCCTCCTCCTCCTCAGGACTTCTCCTCCTACACAGGATGCCTCCTTCTACAGAGTTCTCCTCCTCAGGAGTCCTGCTCTTCCTCAGGAGTACTCCTCCTCAGAACTCCTTCTAATCTTCCTCCTCCTCAGGCACCTTCTTCCTCTTCCACCTCCTCCTACTCAGAAGTCCTCCTTCACCTCCTCCTCAAGTGTTTACCTCTACTTGCTAAGGAATCCTCCTCCTCATCTTCCTCAGGAGTCCACTCCCTCTTTCTCCTCAAGAGTTCTCCTCCTCCTCAGGATTCCTCCTTCACGTCCTCAGGAGTCCTCCTCCTTCTCTTCCTCCTCAGCAGTCCTCCTCTTTCTTCTCCTCCTCCTCCGTCTCATGTATCCTCCTCCTCAGGAGTCCTCCTCTTTCTTCTCCTCCTCTTCCTTCTCAGGTGTCCTCCTCCTTCTCTTCCTCCTCCTCAGGAGTCCTCTTTCTTCTCCTCCTCCTCCTTCTCAGGCCTCCTCCTCCTCAGGAGTCCTCCTCCTACACAGGATGCCTCCTTCTACAGAGTTCTCCTCCTCAAGAGCCCTGCTCTTCCTCAGGAGTACTCCTCCTCAGAACTCCTCCTTACCTTCCTCTTCCTCAGGAGTCATCTTCTTAATCCACCTCCTCCTCCTCTGAAGTCCTCCTTCACCTCCTCCTCAGGAGTTTACCTCTTCCCACTAAGGAATTCTCCTCCTCGTCCTCCTCAGGAGTCCCCTCCCTCTTTCTCCTCCTCAGGAGGCCTTCTCCTCCTCAGGA
Source organism: Gavia stellata (assembly GCF_030936135.1). Classification (NCBI taxonomy): domain Eukaryota; kingdom Metazoa; phylum Chordata; class Aves; order Gaviiformes; family Gaviidae; genus Gavia; species Gavia stellata. Next base: position 45,559,073 of record NC_082601.1, read on the forward strand.
GTCCTCCCCCTTGTCCTCATGAGTGCTTCTTCTACTCAATAGAAGTTGTCCTCCTCAGGAGCCTTCCTGCTCCTCCTACTCAGGACTCCTCCTCCTTCTCCTACTCAGGACTCCTTGTACAGAATTCTCCTCTTCAGGAGTCCTCGTCCTCCTCAGGAGTCCTCCTCTTCAGGAGTCCTCCTTCTCTTTCTCTTCCTCAGGAGTCGTCCTCTTTCTTTTCCTACTCAGCCTCCTCCTTTTCCTGCTAAGGAAACCTCCTCCTCAAGAGGAGGACTCCTTCTCCTCTTCAGGAGTCTTCCTACTCTTCCTCTTAAGCAGTCCTCCTCTTCAGGAATCCTACTACTACTACTACTCACGACACCTCCTTCTACAGTGTTCTACTCTTCAGGAGTCCTGTTCCTCCCAAAGAGCACTCCTCAGGAGTCCTCCTTCTCTTCTTCCTCCTCAGGAGTCCTTTTCTTCCACCACCTCCTCCTCCTCAGGAGTCCTCTTCCTCCACCATCTCCTCCTCAGGACTTCTCCTTCACCTCCTCCTTAGGAGTCCACCTCCTCTTCCTCCTCAGCTCGCCTTATGCTCCTCAGGAGTCCTCCTCCTTATCCTCATGAGTGCTCCTTCTACTCTAGAGGTGTCATCCTCCTCAGGAGTCCTCCTACTACTCCTCCTCAGGACTCTTCTTTGTCTAGATTCTCCTCCTCAGGAGTCCTCCTCCTCTTCCTCATCCATCTCCTCAGGAGTTTTCCTCCTCCTCTAGACTCCTTTTCCCCTTCCTCATGAATCCTCCTCCTCTATCTCATCTATAGGAGTCCTTCTCCTCCTCCTCCTCCTCCTCCTCCAGAGTCCTCTTCTTCTTGAGTCCTCCTCCTTCTTCTATGGAGTCCTCCTCTTCCTCTTAAGGAGTGTTCCCCATCCTCCTCCTCCTCTGTAGAAATCCTTCTCCTCAGGTTTCCTTTTCTTCCTCCTCAGAAATCCTTCTCCTCGTCGTCAGGAGTTATCCTCTTCCTCATCGTTCTCTTCCTCCTCCTCCACTTCCGCCTCAGGGGTCCTCCTCCTCCTTTTTTCTGGAGCCGTCCATGTCCTCAGGTGTCCTCGGCCTCCTCCTCCTCTTCTTCCTCCTCAGGAATTCTCTTACTCCTCCTCCTCAGGAGTTCTTCTCCTCTTCCTCCGCCTCATCCTTCTCCTCAGAACTCATCGTAATCTTCCTCCTTCACCTCCTCCTCAGGAGTTCTCCAGGCATCTCCCAGAGTCTTTTAACCTCTTCTTTAGGGATGTGAGATCCCAGGTAGCAGCCCCAGACTCCTCCAAGGAAGCTTCCTGAGACATTTTTTCTTCTTTAGAGGAAGTTCTCTCCTCCGGGTCCACCCCAGACTCCTCCGAAGCAATTTCTGGAGTCTTCTGACCACTGCTTCAAGAACCTGAGATCCCGGGTAGCAGCCCCAGACTCCTCGAAGGAAGCACCCAGAGTATATTTTTCTCCTTTGGGTGAAACTCTCTCCTCCAGGAACTGCCCAAGACTCCTCCCAGGCATCTCCAGGAGTTTTTTCACGTGTGCTTTAGGGACCTGAGACCCAGGGTAGCAGCCCCACACTCCTCCAAGGAATCTACCCAAGATGGTTTTTCCTCTTTTGGAGAGCAGAGTGGATGGGCAGAATCACCTCCCTTGACCTGCTGGCTACACTGCTTTTGATCTAGCCCAGGATACAGCTGGCTTTTGGGCTGTGAGCGCACATTGCCAGCTCACGTCCAGCTTTCCGTCCACCAGTACCCCCAAGTCCTTCCCTGCAGGGCTGCTCTCAATCCATTCATCCCCCAGCCTGTATTGATACCGGGCATTGCCCCGACACAGGTGCAGGACCTTGCACTTGGCCTTGTTGAACCTCATGAGGTTCACATGGTCCCACTTCTCAAGCTTGTCCAGGTCCCTCTGTATGGCATCCCATCCCTCAGGCGTGTCAACTGCACCACTCAGCTTGGTGTCATCTGTAAACTTGCTGAGGGTGCACTTGATCCCACTGTCTATGTCACTGATGAAGATATTAAACAGTACTGGTCCCAATATGGACCCCTCAGGGACACCGCTTGTCACTGATCTCCATCCGGACATTGAGCTGTTGACCACTGCCCTCTGGATGCGACCATCCAACCAATTCCTCATCCACTGGACAGTCCTTCCATCAAATCCATCTCCAATTCAGAGAGAAGGATGTTGTGGGGGACTGTGTCAAAGGCCTTACAGAAGTCCAGGTAGATGACATCCGGAGCTCTTCCCTTGTCCGCTGCTGTAGTCACTCTGTCATAGATGGCCACTAAGTTGGTCAGGCAAGACTTGCCCTTGGTGAAGCCATGCTGGCTGTCTCGAATCGCCTCCCTGTCCCCAATGTGCCTTAGCATAGCTTCTAGGAGGATCTGTTCCATGATCTCCCCAGGCACACAGGTGAGGCGGACAGGTCAGTCGTTCCCAGCATCCTCCTTCCGATCCATTTTAAATATGGGTGCAATGTTTCCCTTTTTCCAGTCACCAGGGACTTCACCTGGCTGCCATGACTTTTCAAACAGCATGGAGAGTGGCTTGGCAACTACATCAGCCCATTCCCTCAGGACTCCGGGATGCATCTTGCCAGGTCCCATAGACTTATGTACGTCCAGGTTCCTCAGGTGGTCACGAACCTGATCTTCTCTTACAGTGGGAGCGACTTTGCTCCCTCAGTCCCTGTCTTGCGGTCCATCGATAACCACCAGTGGCGGTCGTGATGGCTGCATCTGGTGGTGATGGCTGCGTCCGGCTCAAAGTGGATTCGGGAGACAGATAACAACACAATAGCCAAGGGTTGATGTGGGCAATGTGCCCACCTAACCACAGTGCTGGTCAAAGTCCCACTCAAGCCAAATCTGGAAGAAAGAAACTAAGATCTCTGTGGTCGGTATGCAAATATCACTAGGAGTCAGTCATCTTACCCCCATAAATAGTGAGCAGCCCAAGAGCCCTTTGAGCTCTCCTGCACGGCAGTGGGCTGCACGACGGGATCTCCCCTTGAGCAGGGACGCCTCCCAAGGTTACGCCTGCCGCAGAGATCCCTTACGCCTCGGTGTTGAGAGAGTCCTTGCCGCAGCAGATCCTCGGTAAGTGACTAATAGCTTGCTAAACTTTGTAAGCCTCACTAAGATTATATCTTTGATTGCTTGTGCACATATAATCCTTTAGACATAAACCGTTGACCAAGTCCAAGACCAAGTTTGGATCCAGCTGCATCTAGCTCTATGCAGTAAATAATCAAGTGTCCCTTGCCATCGAATCTTGTTAAACCATTGTCACATTTACTATGGAACAGCAATTTAACAAAGTTTGATATCAATAAACATATTGCTGCTTCTCTCTTAGGAGCAAAGTGCATCTATCATGCCATCCACGACATGCTGTCCATTACCTGGCTTAAGAAGTTATCCTCAGTGCTCTCCGGGAGTCTCCTGCATTGCCTACAGCTCGCCGTGCTACTTTTCCAGCAGATGTTGGGGTGGTGGAAGTCCCCCAGCGGGACGAGAGCCTGCGAGTGCGATGCCTCCTGTAGCTGGAGTGAGAAGGCTTTGTCAATAGGCTCCCCTTGATCTGCTGGCCTGTAGTAGACACCAAGCATAAGGTGACCTTTGTTTCCTCAGTCTCTAATTCTCACCCACAGGCTTTCAACTTGCTCGTGGCTATTCTCCAGAGACAACTCTTCACAATCTATCCATTTCTTGACATAGAGGGCAAGCCCTCACCCCCTCCTTCCTTGCCTGTCCCTTCTGAACAGCCTGTAGCCATCCATAGCCCCACTCCAGTCATGGAGTTCCTCCCACCAGTAATGGCAACTAGGTCGTAGCTTTCTAGCAGCACGGTGGCTTCCAACCCCTCCTGTTTGCTGCCCATGCTCCGTGCATTGGTGCAGAGGCACTTCAGCATGTCACCTCCTCAGAGGAACACACATTAATTCCTTTGAGGTATTAAAAGAAGCGTGAGCAGCAGGTCAGGGGAGGTGATTCTGCCCCTCTACTCCGCTCTGGCGAGACCCCAACTGGAATACTGCGTCCAGCTCTGGAGTCCTCAGCACAGGAAAGACACGGACCTGTTGGAGCAGGTCCAGAGGAGGGCCAAAAAAAACGTCAGAGGGAGGAACAAATCTCCTATGAGGAAAGACCGAGAGAGGTGGGGTTGTTCAGCCTGGAGAAGAGAAGGCTCCAGGGAGACCTTCTTGTGGCCTTTCAGTACTTAAAAAGGGCTTATAAGAAAGATGGGGAGAGACTTCTAACAGGGCCTGTAGCGATAGGACAAGGGGTAATGTCTTTAAAGTAAAAGAGGGTAGATTTAGACTTGATATAAGAAGGAATGTTTTACAATGAGGGTGGTGAGGGATTGGCAGAGGCTGTCCAGAGAGGTGGTAGATGCCCCATCCCTGGAAACAGTCAGCTTGGACGGGGCTCTGAGCAACCTGACCTAGTTGAAGATGTCCCTGCTCATGGCAGGGGCGGGGTTGGACTAGATGACCTCTAAAGGTCCCTTCCAACCCACAACATTCTATGACTCTGTGATTTCACTGTTGTTTCCCTCTTGGCTCCTATTACCTCAGGAGCCCCCGGCTCATCTCCGTAAGACTTCACCTGTGCTGCCCTGTACCCAGCACATCTCAGAGCAACGGGCTGAGGGCCCTCGCTAGCACCCTGTCCCGCTAACCTTGGCGTGTCATCCCACAGCTTGTCAGGGCAAGCCTGATATCATCTCCCTCCCCTTCCAAGTCTAGTTTAACACTCTGTCAATGAGACCCGCTAGCTCGGCAGCAAAGACCCTCTTCCCCCTTTGAGAAATCCCATCCGACCCCAGCTGGCCTGGTGCCGTGTCAGCCTCCCCATTATCAAAAAACCCCAAACTGTGATGGTGACACGAGTCACAGAGACCTGTATTAACAGACCGGGTCCGTCTGTTTCCTTCCAGCGCATGGCTCCCCCAGCCCAGCTCCGTCTCAGCCCCCCGACGCCCCCCCACCTTCCTACCTCCCCCCGCAGCTCTCCCACCGGGCCGAGCAGGCGCTCCGCTGGGTCACCCCTCCGCAGCTCTTCTCGCTCCCGCCCGCCGGCACCAGCCCCAGGCTCCGGCACGCCCGGCAGCCCGAGGCCCGGGCGGCTGCCCCTTCTCGGGGGGGCTCTCTCCGGCTGCCGCCGCCGGCCTGGCGAGCGCAGAGGACGCGGCTTTCTGCCGGCGGGGCACCGCAGCCGAGCTCCTCCCGGCTGCCACGCCGGCCTCGCCCGCTCCGGGCGCCAGCGCTGCCCCGGCCGCTGTCGAGAGCCGCGGGGGGCGGCCGCGGCCCGGCGCGCCCAGACCTGCCGCTCCGCTCCGCTCCGCTCCGCTCCGCTGCGGGCCGGGCCGGCTCCGGAGCGGCTCCCCTCGGCCACCGGCCGCTCCTGTCCGTTACAGCGCGGGGCGACCGCCCGCCGCCGCCCCGGCCCCGCCCCGGCCCCGCCCCGGCCCCGCCCCGGCCCCGCCCCGGCCCCGCCCCGGCTCTGGCGGCAGCTGCCGGCGGCTCTCTCCGCGGCCCGGGCGCTTCCCGCCCCGGGAGCCCCCCGCTGCGCCCAGACCTGCCGCTCCGCTCCGCTCCGCTCCGCTGCGGGCCGGGCCGGCTGCGGGGCAGCTCGCCCCGGCCACGGCCCGCGCCTCTCCGCCACAGCCGGGCAGCGGCCCCAGGCCCCTCCGGGGGAGCTTCCCGCGGTGCTGGAAGCAGCTCTCTCCTGCGGGACCCGCCCGCCACTCTGCCGGGCGGAGGCACCGCACCCCCTCGGCCGCCCCTCCTGCCGTGTCTGGGACCGCGCCACAGCGAGGGGGTTCGGGTGTCCCCGGGGACGGGGACGGGGACTCACCCCGGTCGCTGGGACACGCGTCCTGGCGAAGAGGACGGTGCTGTGCGAGGGCCTTCGAGGGGGCGGGGACACGCGGAAACAAACTTCACAGCTCACACAGAGGTGTAAAGCCGACAGTGGTCTATTGCGGTCCCGGGTGCAAGGGGATTTCTCCTCCCAACATGCACACCGGGTTAAAATCACGACAGGCATTTAAAACAGTTAACAACGTTAGTTACGCCTCCTGGTTCTACCCCTTAATTAACTATTGGTTAATACTGTTCTTACTTCATCTTAAAGTTACAGTTCTCTTTTAATTCACCACGCATGCTCAGAGAGTAGGGGGCTTAACTGGGTTGGGGCTTTTCCAGCTAGGAGGTGTGTTCCTTAGCATTAGAATGAGATTATAGTGAGACGAGTTAACTGTAGGGCACTATTTTGGCAGTCCATTCTATTTTTCTACGATTCGTCCTTGTGCTAATCGTTATTGCTAGTTAGCAGAGAGTTAGTGAAGACAGTCTTTAATATGTCTAAGTGCCAGGTGCAGTTGTTAGGAAGCATCTTCTTTACATTCTTCTTTCTTACTTTTAACCCTTGTTTTTCAAGATGTCCTGTATAAATTCCTCCCTTTTCTTTCCCCTAAGCAAATTCTTTGGCGTTTAAAAGTGGTTCGTTATGTTTCATTATTATTTTTAGTGTCCACACTTGCCCAATAAGTTCCCTGAGTTTACACCAAAGGCTAAGATTTACTATTGTTAATGTTGTCGTAGCTATTAGTAACACCAATATCGGGTGGGTCATTATGTTCAAGATTTTGGTAGCTGACAGGGAATACCCCCTAAACACATCCCACCAATTGTGCTCTCCCTCTGACCTCACTCGTTCCACTGCTTGGTGTATTTCCTCAGCATCATGATGGACAGTAATTAAAGTCTTTCTTCCACTTTCTTCAACTTGTTTTAACAACCTTTTTAAATTTTCATGATGCAATAGTTTTCTTATTAGAGGGAGATTCATTCCAATAGGGGTGGGCTGTATATCCTGAATCAACGTATAATTAAACTGTAGCAATTGATAAGTAGTAACAGCAGCCGTGTAGTTAAAATCACATCCTGTAAGACTAACAAAGTTGCAAATGCAAATATTTGAATGGTTGCTCGTGTCCACCATTTGATCATCTACTTGTACAAAATCACACTGACTTCTCAGACAAACACATCCCATACCCCTGTAAATTATGATGGTTCTTAGGGTCTCGTTGGGATGCACCTCAAAGTGACAAACATTTTGTTCAGTGTCAAGACAAATATCTTGCCCTTTGATGGTGTTTCCTTCACAAATAAATCCTTGCTGCTCTCGTACGACACAGGCCTCGACATCAATAGTTTGCCACTTATTCCTGTTTTTCATAGCCCATACCCTATGTTCTGGGGGATAAAGTACAGTTCCATGGTAATTTAATCCTAGCGCAACAATCGGGTATGTTATACACTAAAGCTTTATATATTGTTAGTACAAAAGCTGTAGCTGTGTTGTTAGTAGGGTCAAATGTAAAATTAACCAAATGCCACCACGATTGGAATCTCCTTTTAAATTTTGTTGCGTTATTCCAAATCACCTTTCGGATTTCTTTTGGTAGGATTCCGTCTTCACCTTCCCTAATGATTGCAGCTGCTATTGTCTGTATCCATAATTGAGCTTGGATACAACTGAGTGCTGTAGAAACATTAGTCTGAGCCACGTCTCATGCATTTATAATTAGTTCACTGTCCTTTTCTTTAAGCTTATCCCACTGTGGTAACACATTTGCTGTAAGCCATTGGCCAGTTCCTAAAGTGAGGAGGGAAGATCTTAAAGGGTTCTGTATTTTGTTCAGATCACTGGTCACCGTGGCGAGTTTGTTCCTTATTATCTCAGTATCTATGCTATTTAAAACTCCCAGTCCTGTTCCTACTGCACCAATCACATGTCTCCTTTTTCTCATTCGGGAAGGAAGGGTCCTCTTATGTGACCATGATGTCCACCCCATATGTAAGGGTCTTATAAATGACGAACAAGCTGGTTGAACGGTGGAAATATCGTTCCGTGTTAATAATTCCACTCGCTTAAGAGCCCATATTCGATTAGACGTTACCTGTTGCTGACCGACATAATTTCATTACGTATGGTCCTGTTGGATACACATATGGTCCTATGTGCTCAGGCTCGGTGGGACTTGATTTAGTAGCCTGAGTCGGGGTGGTGTAGGCAGGGGGAGTGGTGGTTTCCTCTGGTGTCTGCAACCAAAATCTAAAAGTTAGAGCTTGGGCCCCCTCTTGAGTTGCCCCCAGACATACTATGGTCACCGTTTGAGTTATATTGAAGGGATACCAACAAACCTCCTTGCTTTCACATATTGTGCTGCCTGTCCTATTGGCAGAGTCCCAGACAGCACCGCTCTTGGCAGTAATTTGGGTCTGGAGAGGAGGCGGGTTACAGAATCACAGAATCACAGAATCACTACGGTTGGAAAAGACCTGTAAGATCATCAAGTCCAACCTGAAAAAAAAAAAAAAAAAACAACCAAAAAAAAAAAAAACCACAAACCAAAACCCACCACACAACAACAACAAGCCACAACCCACCCAACACCACACAGCACCATGTCCATCAAGCCACATCCCACAATGCCACATCCACACGCTCCTTGAATACCTCCAGGGAGGGTGACTCTACCACCTCCCTGGGCAGCCTATTCCAATGTTTCACTACTCTCTCAGTAAAGAACTTTTTCCTAATATCTAGCCTGAACGTCCCCTGGCGCAACTTGAGGCCATTTCCTCTAGTCACTAGTCACTTGGGAGAAGAGACCAACACCCACCTCTCTGCAACCCCCTTTCAGGTAGTTGTAGAGAGCGATAAGGTCTCCCCTCAGCCTCCTCTTCTCTAGGCTAAACAACCCCAGCTCCCTCAGTCGCTCCTCATAAGACTTGTGTTCCAGACCCCTCACCAGCTTCGTCGCCCTTCTCTGGACACGCTCCAGCACTTCAGTGTCTTTCTTGTAGTGAGGGGCCCAAAACTGAACACAGTATTCGAGGTGCGGCCTTACCAGAGCCGAGTACAGAGGCATGATCACCTCCCTGCTCCTGCTGGCCACACCATTTCTGATACAAGCCAGGATGCCGTTGGCCTTCTTGGCCACCTGGGCACACTGCCGGCTCATATTCAGCCGGCTGTCGATCAACACCCCCAGGTCCTTTTCTGCGAGGGAGCTTTCCAGCCACTCGTCCCCAAGCCTGTAGCGTTGCCTGGGGTTGTTGTGGCCGAAGTGTAGAACCCGGCACTTGGCCTTATTGAACTTCATCCGGTTGGCCTCAGCCCATCGAACCAGCCTGTCCAGATCCCTCTGCAGAGCCTTCCTACCCTCCAGCAGATCAACACTCCCTCCCAACTTGGTGTCGTCAGCAAACTTGCTGAGGGAGCACTCTATCCCCTCATCCAGATCATCAATAAAGACATTAAACAAGACCGGTCCCAAAACTGAGCCCTGGGGGACTCCGCTTGTGACCGGCCGCCAGCTGGATTTCACCCCATTCACTACAACTCTCTGGGCTCGGCCATCCAGCCAGTTTTTTACCCAGCGAAGAGTGTACCTGTCTAAACCACGGGCCGCCAGCTTCTCCAGGAGAATACTGTGGGGAACAGTGTCAAAGGCTTTGCTGAAGTCCAGGTAGACAACATCAACAGCCTTTCCCTCATCCACTAGGCGGGTCACCTGGTCATAGAAGGAGATCAGGTTGGTCAAGCAGGACCTGCCTTTCATGAACCCGTGCTGGCTTGGCCTGATCCCTTGGTTATCCTGCACGTGTCCCGTGAGCGCCCTCAAGATGAGCCTCTCCATAACCTTCCCCGGCACCGAGGTCAGGCTGACAGGCCTGTAGTTCCCCGGATCCTCCTTCCGACCCTTCTTGTAGATGGGCGTCACGTTGGCAAGCCTCCAGTCATCCGGGACCTCCCCCGTTGACCAGGACTGTTGATAAATGATGGAGAGTGGCTTGGCAAGCTCCTCCGCCAGCTCCCTCAGCACCCTTGGGTGGATGCCATCAGGCCCCATAGACTTGTGGGTGTCCAGGTGGCATAGCAGGTGGTTAACTGCTTCCTCCTGGATCATGGGGAGCCTATTTTGCTCTCCATCCCTGTCATCCAGCTCAGGGAGACGGATACCCTGAGGATACCTGGTGTGGCTGTTAAAGACTGAGGCAAAGAAGGCATTAAGTACCTCAGCCTTTTCCTCATCCTTCGTGACAATGTTCCCCGCCGCATCCAGTAGAGGATGGAGATCCTCCTTGGCTCTCTTTTTGTTGTTAATGTATTTATAGAAGCTTTTTTTGTTGTCCCTCACGACCGTGGCCAGGTTGAGCTCTAGCTGGGCTTTCGCCTTCCTAATTCCCTCCCTGCATGACCTAACGAGGTCCTTGTATTCTTCTTCACTTGCCTGCCCCTTTTTCCAGAGGTGGTAAGTTCTCTTTTTTTCCCCGAGCCTCAGCATAAGCTCCTTGTTCAGCCAGGCCGGCCGTCTTCCCCGCCGGCTCTTCTTACGGCACATGGGCACTGCCTGCTCCTGCGCCTTCAAGATTTCCTTCCTGAAGAAGGTCCAGCCTTCCTGGGCCCCTTTGCCCTTCAGGACCGTCTCCCAAGGGACCCTCCTGACCAGTGTCCTGAACAGGGCAAAGTCTGCCCTCCGGAAGTCCATGGTAGCGGTATTGCTCACCCGCCTCCTTACTTGGCTAAAAATTGAAAACTCTATCATTTCATGGTCGCTAAGCCCAAGACGGCCTCCGACCTTCACTTCTCCCACCAGACCCTCTCTGTTCGTAAACAGCAGGTCAAGCAGGGCACCTTCCCTTGTAGGCTCGCTTACCAGCTGCGTCAGGAAGTTACTTACATTAAGGAGTCTACAACCTATCTGGACCTCCTTTCCTTTCTCAAACGTCCAGGTATAGACCGAATTTATTCTTTCCCATTCAGTTGGTCGCAGTGTCATGTTATTATTATATATTACCACAGTTGCCAAATTCAACACGTTTACATCCTTTCCCCAGCTTCCCGTATACCCAAAATAAGAGTCTGTCCAAGGCCACTCCCAACAGTGGTTACAGTTCAGTAGAGTCATAAGAATCCATATCATCGCTTTCGAATGCGAATCTTCAATGGTCCCATAGGTGTCGATTCCCATCGTGGCTTAGGGGCTTTCTTCACTCTGGTGTGATGCACCCACGAGGTCTGCTCTTTAATCTGGATCGCTGTATGGGATGTCAGCAGCACCTGGAAGGGGCCTTCCCATTTCGGTTTCAGAGGTGAATCTGTAAAGGACTTTACATACACCTAATCACCAGGCTTAATATTATGCACTGGCCCATCAAGACCTTGGGCTCTGGTTCCTAAGACAAGTTTCTCTATCTGTTAGAACCAGCAGATATCAAAACCCTCCTTTTCTTGGAAGTTCTGAGAAATCAATTTGCCACTGCTGCTCTGGATTGTTTCCCTTTCCTATTTGTCCTTGTTGGACTTTAGGGCTTACCTTAGGATTATTTTGCAAACATATTTCACACTACTGTGTCACTTGTTTAACAGTGGTGTAGAGGTTCCGGGCAACTATGCGCTGACACAAATGTTTATACAATGCCTCATCTCCCCAACGGGATTTCCTGTGTTCTGCTATAACTATGGCCCACAATAACACAAATGGGATTATTATTTTGCCCTGTGGAGCCTTTGCCCACTTGTCTTTCTCTATTTCTCCACCTACGTCTTCAACTAATTTCTGATCTTCTTTGGAATACCTGGGTTCACAATCAATTTGTATTTTACAATAATTTTTATTTATTGCAAAGACTGCACCTCTAATTCACCTTTCTCAGCTGCTCTTTTGGCTTCTCGATCTGCCATAGCATTGCCCAACTCTTGAGCGGTATATCCTTTCTGATGAGCCTTGCAATTCATGATAGCCACTTTTTCGGGTTGCTGCACTTCTTCCAGGAGCCTAAGAATTTCTTCAGCATGTTTTATATGTTTCCCTTGGGTGGATAGGAGTCCGCTTTCTTTCCATATGGCTCCATGGGCATGGACTACCCCAAAAGCGTATTTGGAGTCCGTCCAGATATTAACCTTTTTGTCTTTGGCTAGCTCCAACACTGGGGTTAAAGAGATTAGTTCTGCTTTTTGTGCCGAAGTATTTGGGGCAAGGGCTGCGGATTCTATTACCTGATTCACGGTGGTTATTGCATGCCCTGCTCTGCGGACGCCTTGTCGAACAAAGCTACTTCCATCTGTGTACCAGGAATCCTCAGCGTCTTCCAGTGGCTCCTCCTTTAGATCTGGTCGGCTGGAATAGACCGCTTCAATTGTTTCCGGGCTGTCATGTGATACCAGTTCTCCCGTGGTTCCACTGAGGAAAGTTGCTGGATTGACAATGTTAGTAACAATTATTTCCACATCATCCTGTTCCACCAGAACAGCCTGATATTTAAGGAATCTCTGTGGTGAGAGCCAATGCCTCCCTTTCACCTCTAATACTGTGGATAGAGTATGAGATGTCAGCACTGTAATCTTTTGGCCCAATGTAAATTTACGTGCTTCTTGACTATTTAGCACCAATGCTGCTACCGCCCCTTAAGCAGCTAGGCCAACCTTTACTTACTTCTTCAAGTTGTTTGGAGAAATAGGCCACTGCGCTTCTATATGGTCCCAAGTTTTGGGCTAGGATTCCCAGGGCTATTCCCTGTTTCTCATGGGAGAACAACCAGAATGTTATAGTAATATCTGGTAACCCCAAGGCAGGGGCTTCCATTAATTTCCTTTTCAGTTGTTGGAGTGCTTTTTCTGCTTCCCCGTTCCAGGTGAGGTCTTTTGGATTAGATGTTAACAGTTTATAGAGTGGTCTTACCAAGAGTCCGTATGTGCTGGTTTTGGCTGGGATGGGGTTAACTTTCTTCATAGCAGCTGGTATGGGGCTGTGTTTTGGATTGTATGGGGCTGTGTTTTGGATTTGGGCTGGAAACAATGTTGATAAAGCAGGAATGTTTTAGTTACTGCTGAGCAGGGCTCACACAGCACCAAGGCCTTTTCTGCTCCTCACCCCACCCCACCAGTGAGTGGGCTGGGGGTGCACGGGAAGTTGGGAGGGAACACAGCCGGGAGAGCTGACCCCAACTGACCAAAGGGATATTCCATACCATATGACATCATGCTCAGTATATAAAGCCGGGGGAGGAAGAAGAAAGGTGGGGACATTCGGAGTAATGGCGTTTGTCTTCCCGAGCAACCGCTACGCGTGATAGAGCCCTGCTTCCCTGCAGATAGCTGAACACCTGCCTGCCGACGGGAAGTGGTGAATGAATTCCTTCTTTCGCTTTGCTTCTCCGTGCGGTGTTTTTTTTGCTCTACCTATTAAACTGTTTTTATCTCAGCCCACGAGTTTTCTCACCTTTACTCTTCTGGTTCTCTCCCCCATCCCACCTGGGGGGAGTGAGTGAGCGGCTGTGTGGTGCTTAGTTGCCAGCTGGGCTTAAACCACGACAGTCCTTTTTGGCGCCCAACGTGGGGCTCGAAGGGTTTGAGATAATAACAGATTCAACAGAACTTCTATCCTTTAAAAGTTATAGGTCAACATTAGTCTGTTTAATTTGCACCATGATCTTCTTTTTGCTATACCTGTTAAAGATTGGCCTGCGCTTTTTTCAGTATGCTGTGCTCTGCAGTAATTAGTGACATTTTGCCTGGAAGATTTGTTTTTAAAACGCTGACCTTGAGCTGGGTAATCTGGTGTTTGGTCTCTGCGCTGAAGCCATTACTGTATTTTGGGTACCATCTCGTGGAGATACTTAACAATTATACTCCTTCTTCTGAGAGTTTTTTTGTGGAGGAAATACAGAACAGCACCATTGCTTCTTTCTTCTGTGATGTTGTCTCCCTCATGACAATGACCTCTCAGTACCTTGAACATCCTTGGGCAGTTAAAATACTTCTATTGATATTCCTTAGACATATTGCTTCAGTTTTCTCTAAGGTCAACAAGCAATTTAGGAATATGACCCAAGTTCCACGAGAGTATGGTCATGGGTGGCACGGCATGTGGGAGAATATGGGCAGGTATCTAGAGAACTTCTCACCTCCAATGATCTGGACTTTCACCCCTGAACAACTACAGGATCCTGGTGAAGTGGTAGAATGTTTGAAAAAAAAATGCCGTGGCTACTCCAGAGAGGCACAACTTACCGCGCTGTGCTGGGCCCTGGCCAGCATCTACCAAACACTGCTTGATACTATGCAGCACCCTCAGGGAGAAGAGAGGGGAAATAAACCAGGCACTGTATCCGTCGCCCCTATAACTAAAAAGAAACAGTGGAAGCGGAAATCAGCTCGTTTAGTAAGGGATGAAGAAGCTTCTCCTAAGAGGGAAAAAGAATCAGAAGAGGCAGCCTCTTCTGCAGCAGAGCAGCCACAAGAACAGGACGAAGAGCCTGAGATAATCAATGAAACGGAAACCACCCGCTCCCTATCCCTAAGTGAGCTACAAGATATGCGAAAAGATTTCAGCCGTCAACCAGGTGAGCTAATTCTCAGCTGGTTACTTCGATGCTGGGATATTGGGGCCATTAGTCAGGAATTGGAGGGTAAGGAAGCCCGGCAGCTGGGATCCCTTGCTAAGGACAAGGCCATTGACAAAGGTATTGGAAAAAAGGCAGGAGTCCTCAGTCTTTGGCAGCGACTCCTATCAAGTGTGAAGGACAGGTATCCCTTTAAGGAAGAACTCGCAAACTCTCGAAGGAAATGGACCAACATCGAGGGGGGCATCCAGTATCTAAGGGAATTAGCCGTGTTGGAGGTAATCTATAACGACCAGGCGTGCAAAGACCTGGATGAAATCCAATGCACACGGTCCATGTGGCGCAAGTTTGTAAGAAATGCAGCAACGTCTTACACCCACACCCTGGCAATAATGAACTGGACAGACATTGAGGCACCAACTATAGATGAACTGGCCAGGCAACTCCGAGAATACGAAGATAACCTTGCTCCCTCCATGTGTGCTTGTGTCTCGGCTGTGGACAGACACAGACTGACTCAAAACATGTTTGAGCAAGCTGAGAAGGGTAGGTTTTCCTCATCCACTCCAACCAGAGCCTCGGCTATTAAGAGTCAACTTTTCCCTGTTCAGGCGAAAGGGTACCGGTGGTGCACACCACGTGCAACCCTGTGGTTCTTCCTGCGTGACCAGGGGGAGGACATGAGGAAGTGGGATGGTCAACCTACCTGGAGACTAGAAGCTCGGGTGCAGGAATTGCAAGGAAAAACAACAGCTAAAAAGCATCCGTCCAGAAAAATGACTGCTCCAGTGTCTGTTGGACAAAGTAGAAGGGCTGACGGTACTTTTGATCCTGATGAAGGGACTTCTGTTATGCACATACAAAAACCAAGTAATGAAGACTCAGACCAGGAGTAGAGGGGCCCTGCCTTCGGCCAGGCGGAGGAAAGGGACAACCGAGTGTACTGGACTGTGTGGATTCGATGGCCTGGCACATCAGCCCCACAGGAGTATAAAGCTCTAGTGGACACCGGTGCACAGTGTACTCTAATTCCATCAGATTACAAGGGGGCGGAATCCATCTGTATTTCTGGAGTGACAGGGGGATCCCAAGAACTGTCTGTGTTGGAGGCTGAAGTAAGCCTAACTGGGAATGAGTGGCAAAAGCACACTATTGTGACTAGTCCAGAGGCTCCATGCATCCTTGGCATAGACTATCTCAGGAGAGGGTACTTCAGAGACCCAAAAGGGTATCGATGGGCTTTTGGTATAGCTGCTTTGAATACGGAGGAAATTAAACAGCTGTCTAGCTTGCCTGGTCTCTCAGAGGATCCTTCTGTGGTGGGGTTGCTGCAAGTTAAAGAACAGCAGGTGCCAATTGCTACCATGACAGTGCATCGGCGACAATATCGCACCAATCGAGACTCCCTGGTTCCCATCCACAACTTGATCCGTCAACTGGAAAGTCAAGGAGTGATCAGTAAGACTCATTCACCCTTTAATAGTCCCACATGGCCTGTGCAAAAATCTAACGGAGAGTGGCGGTTAACAGTGGACTATCGAGGCCTGAATGAAGTCACACCGCCGCTGAGTGCTGCCGTACCAGACATGCTAGAACTTCAGTATGAACTGGAGTCAAAGGCTGCCAAATGGTATGCAGCAATAGATATCGCCAATGCGTTCTTCTCGATCCCTCTGGCAGCAGAGTGCAGGCCACAGTTTGCTTTCACATGGAGGGGTATCCAGTACACCTGGAATCGACTGCCCCAGGGGTGGAAACATAGTCCTACCATTTGTCATGGGTTGATACAGAGTGCACTGGAACAAGGCAAAGCTCCCGAACACCTGCAGTATATTGATGACATCATTGTGTGGGGCAATACAGCGGAGGAAGTGTTTGAGAAGGGGAGAAGAATAATCCAGATTCTCCTGAAAGCTGGTTTTGCTATAAAACAAAGTAAGGTCAAAGGGCCTGCACAGGAAATTCAGTTTTTAGGAATAAAATGGCAAGATGGGCGTCGTCATATCCCAATGGATGTGATCAATAAAATAACAGCCATGTCTCCACCAACTAACAAAAAGGAAACACAAGCTTTCTTAGGTGTTGTGGGTTTCTGGAGAATGCATATTCCAGGTTATAGTCTGATCGTAAGCCCTCTCTATCGAGTGACCCGGAAGAAGAACGACTTTGAATGGGGCCCTGAACAGCAGCAAGCCTTTGAACAAATTAAACGGGAGATAGTTCGTGCAGTAGCGCTTGGGCCAGTCCAGACAGGACAAGATGTGAAAAATGTACTTTACACCTCAGCTGGGGATAACGGCCCCACCTGGAGCCTCTGGCAGAAAGCACCTGGGGAGACTCGAGGTCGGCCTCTAGGGTTTTGGAGCCGGGGATATAGGGGATCTGAAGCCCGTTACACTCCAACTGAAAAAGAAATATTAGCAGCATATGAAGGAATTCGAGCTGCTTCGGAAGTAGTTGGTACTGAAGCACAGCTCCTTTTGGCCCCTCGATTGCCTGTACTGGGCTGGATGTTCAAAGGGAAGATCCCCTCTATGCATCACGCAACTGATGCTACATGGAGTAAGTGGGTTGCACTGATAACGCAACGGGCTCGGATGGGAAACCCCGACCGCCCGGGAATTCTGGAAGTGATCATGGACTGGCCAGAGGGCCGAAACTTCGGACTGTCACCAGAGGAGGTGACTCGTGCTGAAGAGGCCCCTCTGTATAATGAATTGTCAGAGACTGAGAAGCAATATGCCCTGTTTACAGATGGATCCTGTCGTATTGTGGGAAAACATCGAAGGTGGAAAGCTGCTGTGTGGAGTCCTACGCAACAAGTTGCAGAAACTGCTGAAGGACAAGGTGAATCAAGTCAGTTTGCAGAGGTGAAAGCCATTCAGCTAGCTTTAGATATTGCTGAACGAGAAAAATGGCCAGTACTTTATCTCTATACGGACTCATGGATGGTGGCAAATGCCCTGTGGGGGTGGCTACAGCAATGGAAGCAGAGCAACTGGCAGCGCAGAGGTAAGCCCATCTGGGCTGCTGAATTATGGCAAGATATTGCTGCTCGGGTAGAGAACCTGGTTGTAAAAGTACGTCATGTAGATGCTCACATACCCAAGAGTCGTGCCACTGAAGAACATCGAAACAATGAGCGGGTGGACCAAGCTGCTGGAATTGAAGTGGCTCAGGTGGATCTGGATTGGGAACATAAGGGTGAGCTATTTATAGCTCGATGGGCCCATGACACATCAGGACATTTAGGAAGGGATGCAACATACAAATGGGCTCGTGATCGAGGGGTGGACTTGACTATTGATGCCATTGCACAGGTTATCCATGAATGTGAAACATGTGCCATAATCAAACAAGCTAAGCGGCTGAAGCCTTTTTGGTATAGAGGGCGATGGCTGAAATATCAATACGGGGAAGCCTGGCAGATTGATTATATCACACTACCACGAACCCGCCACGGGAAGCAGCATGTGCTTACAATGGTGGAAGCAACTACCGGATGGATGGAAACATACCCCGTGACCCATGCCACTGCCCGGAACACTATCTTGGGCCTTGAAAAGCAAATTTTATGGCGACACGGCACCCCTGAAAGAATTGAATCAGACAACGGGACTCATTTCCGAAACAACCTCATTAACACCTGGGCCAAGGAGCATGGCATTGACTGGGTGTATCACATCCCCTACCATGCACCAGCCTCCGGGAAAATTGAACGATACAACGCAATATTAAAAACTACACTGAAAGCAATGGGTGCTGGGACATTTAAGCATTGGGATACACATTTAGCAGAAGCCACTTGGCTAGTTAACACTAGAGGCTCTGCCAGTCGACCTGGCCCTGCCCAATCAAAACCCCTGCGCACTGTGGAAGGAGATAAGATTCCCGTAGTACATATAAGGAACTTGCTGGGAAAAACAGTCTGGGTTATTCCTTCCTCAGGAAAAGGTAAACCTATTCGCGGGGCTGTTTTTGCTCAAGGACCTGGGTGCACTTGGTGGGTAATGCAGAAGAATGGGGAAGTCCAGTGTGTACCTCAAGGTGATTTAATTCTGGGTGAAACTAATCCATAATTTGAGTTATATGTTACAGGAATTACTATAGCAGGAACCACCTGAACCAATGGAGGACAAGCCTTACAAGAAGCAGTGCAAGTGCAGCAGTGACCCGACCTGAGCTAGCTGTGGTGCCCAATAACTCCATGCAATACAACACCTTTTCTCTCCTGAGTGACCACCATAACAGATGGAGCCCAAAGTTATGGACTACATGAACTCAATGGACATTTATGGACATTTTACAAATATTTCACAGGGGTGGTCCATAGACTAAGGGAAGGATATCTGTGTACTATGTCAAAGGATGGGAAGGGCGATGATAGGGAATGAGAACGTTTTGGATGGTGTGAGACCTGAGCATGATGTAAATGGTATGGAATAAGGGGTGGAGAATGTGCTGGTTTTGGCTGGGATGGGGTTAACTTTCTTCATAGCAGCTAGTATGGGGCTGTGTTTTGGATTGTATGGGGCTGTGTTTTGGATTTGGGCTGGAAACAATGTTGATAAAGCAGGAATGTTTCAGTTACTGCTGAGCAGGGCTCACACAGCACCAAGGCCTTTTCTGCTCCTCACCCCACCCCACCAGTGAGTGGGCTGGGGGTGCACGGGAAGTTGGGAGGGGACACAGCCGGGAGAGCTGACCCCAACTGACCAAAGGGATATTCCATACCATATGACATCATGCTCAGTATATAAAGCTGGGGGAGGAAGAAGGAAGGTGGGGACATTCGGAGTAATGGCGTTTGTCTTCCCGAGCAACCTCTACGCGTGATAGAGCCCTGCTTCCCTGCAGATAGCTAAACACCTGCCTGCCGATGGGAAGTGGTGAATGAATTCCTTCTTTCGCTTTGCTTCTCCGCGCAGTGTTCTTTTGCTCTACCTATTAAACTGTTTTTATCTCAGCCCACGAGTTTTCTCACTTTTACTCTTCCGGTTCTCTCCCTCACCCCACATGGAGGGAGTGAGTGAGCGGCTGTGTGGTGCTTAGTTGCCAGCTGGGCTTAAACCACGACAAGGTGCCAGCCCTGAAAGATGTTGCTGGTCCTCATCTCCCACTGGTAACCTCTCAAACGAACTACAAACACTTGGGCTCTGAACTTCTTTAGGCTACTAAAACTTCCAACATACACAGCCTCTCCTGCTCAATCTGGCCAGAGCTCAACGCCGAAATTGCAAACGTCCAGCGATTGCTCCTACACTAAAGGTGCCAGCCCTGAAAGCTCTTGCTGGTCCTCATCTCCCACTGGTAACCTCTCAAACGAACCACAAACACTTGGGCTCTGAACTTGTTTAGCCTACTAAAACTTCCAACGTACACAGCCTCTCCTGCTCAATCTGGCCAGAGCTCAACACCGAAATTGCAAACGTCCAGCGATTGCTCCTACACTAAAGGTGCCAGCCCTGAAAGCTCTTGCTGGTCCTCATCTCCCACTGGTAACCTCTCAAACGAACCACAAACACTTGGGCTCTGAACTTGTTTAGACACTCAAAGGTCCAGACGTATCATCGCTTCCTTTCGCTAATTCACGTCAGAGCTCAACACCGAAATTGTGAACGTCCAGCGATTGCTCCTACACTAAAGGTGCCAGCCCTGAAAGCTGTTGCTGGTCCTCATCTCCCAGTGGTAACCTCTCAAACGAACCACAAACACTTGGGCTCTGAACTTGTTTAGGCTACCAAAACTTCCAACGTACACAGCATCTCCTGCTCAATCTGGCCAGAGCTGAACACCGAAATTGCGAACGTACAGCGATTGCTCCTACACTAATGGTGCCAGCCCTGAAAGCTCTTGATGGTCCTCATCTCCCACTGGTAACCTCTCAAACGAACCACAAACACTTGGGCTCTGAACTTGTTTAGGCTACTAAAACTTCCAACGTACACAGCCTCTCCTGCTCAATCTGGCCAGAGCTCAACACCGAAATTGCGAACGTCCAGCGATTGCTCCTACACTAAAGGTGCCAGCCCTGAAAGCTCTTGCTGGTCCTCATCTCCCACTGGGAACCTCTCAAACGAACCACAAACACTTGGGCTCTGAACTTGTTTAGACACTCAAAGGTCCAGACGTGTCATCGCTTCCTTTCGCTAATTCACGTCAGAGCTCAGCACCGAAATTGCGAACGTCCAGCGATTGCTCCTACACTAAAGGTGCCAGCCCTGAATGCTGTTGCTGGTCCTCATCTCCCACTGGTAACCTCTCAAACGAACCACAAACACTTGGGCTCTGAACTTGTTTAGCCTACTAAAACTTCCAACGTACACAGCCTCTCCTGCTCAATCTGGCCAAATTCATCACCGAAATTGTGAACGTCCAGCTACTGTTCCTACACTAAAGGTGCCAGCCCTGAAAGCTCTTGCTGGTTATCATCTCCCACTGGTAACCTCTCAAACGAACCACAAACACTTGGGCTCTGCACTTGTTTAGGCTACTAAAACTTCCAACGTACACAGCCTCTCCTGCTCAATCTGGCCAGAGCTCAACACCGAAATTGCGAACGTCCAGCGATTGCTCCTACACTAAAGGTGCCAGCCCTAAAAGCTCTTGCTGGTCCTCATCTCCCACTGGGAACCTCTCAAACGAACCACAAACACTTGGCCTCTGAACTTGTTTAGACACTCAAAGGTCCAGACGTATCACAGCTTCCTTTCGCTAATTCACGTCAGAGCTCAACACCGAATCAGCGAACGTCCAGCGATTGCTCCTACACTAAAGGTGCCAGCCCTGAAAGCTCTTGCTGGTCCTCATCTCCCACTGGTAACCTCTCAAACGAACCACAAACACTTGGCCTCTGAACTTGTTTAGACACTCAAAGGTCCAGACGTATCATCTCTTCCTTTCGCTAATTCACGTCAGAGCTCAACACTGAAATTGCGAACGTCCAGCGATTGCTCCTACACTAAAGGTGCCAGCCCTGAAAGCTCTTGCTGGTCCTCATCTCCCACTGGTAACCTCTAAAACGAACCACAAACACTTGGCCTCTGAACTTGTTTAGCCTACTAAAACTTCCAACGTACACAGCCTCTCCTGCTCAATCTGGCCAGAGCTCAACACCGAAATAGCAAACGTCCAGCGATTGCTCCTACACTAATGGTGCCATACCTGAATGCTGTTGCTGGTCCTCATCTCCCACTGGTAACCTCTAAAACGAACCACAAACATTTGGGCTCTGAACTT
Organism: Gavia stellata; assembly: GCF_030936135.1. Classification (NCBI taxonomy): domain Eukaryota; kingdom Metazoa; phylum Chordata; class Aves; order Gaviiformes; family Gaviidae; genus Gavia; species Gavia stellata. The sequence goes on from NC_082601.1 coordinate 45,580,760, forward strand.
GTTTAGGCTACTAAAACTTCCAACGTACACAGCCTCTCCTGCTCAATCTGGCCAGAGCTCAACACCGAAATTGCGAACGTCCAGCGATTGCTCCTACACTAATGGTGCCAGCCCTGAAAGCTCTTGCTGGTCCTCATCTCCCACTGGTAACCTCTCAAACGAACCACAAACACTTGGGCTCTGAACTTGTTTAGGCTACTAAAACTTCCAACGTACACAGCCTCTCCTGCTCAATCTGGCCAGAGCTCAACACCGAAATTGCGAACGTCCAGCGATTGCTCCTACACTAAAGGTGCCAGCCCTGAAAGCTCTTGCTGGTCCTCATCTCCCACTGGTAACCTCTCAAACGAACCACAAACACTTGGGCTCTGAACTTGTTTAGACACTCAAAGGTCCAGACGTGTCATCGCTTCCTTTCGCTAATTCACGTCAGAGCTCAACACCGAAATTGCGAACGTCCAGCGATTGCTCCTACACTAAAGGTGCCAGCCCTGAATGCTGTTGCTGGTCCTCATCTCCCACTGGTAACCTCTCAAACGAACCACAAACACTTGGGCTCTGAACTTGTTTAGCCTACTAAAACTTCCAACGTACACAGCCTCTCCTGCTCAATCTGGCCAAATTCATCACCGAAATTGTGAACGTCCAGCTACTGTTCCTACACTAAAGGTGCCAGCCCTGAAAGCTCTTGCTGGTTATCATCTCCCACTGGTAACCTCTCAAACGAACCACAAACACTTGGGCTCTGCACTTGTTTAGGCTACTAAAACTTCCAACGTACACAGCCTCTCCTGCTCAATCTGGCCAGAGCTCAACACCGAAATTGCGAACGTCCAGCGATTGCTCCTACACTAAAGGTGCCAGCCCTAAAAGCTCTTGCTGGTCCTCATCTCCCACTGGGAACCTCTCAAACGAACCACAAACACTTGGCCTCTGAACTTGTTTAGACACTCAAAGGTCCAGACGTATCACAGCTTCCTTTCGCTAATTCACGTCAGAGCTCAACACCGAATCAGCGAACGTCCAGCGATTGCTCCTACACTAAAGGTGCCAGCCCTGAAAGCTCTTGCTGGTCCTCATCTCCCACTGGTAACCTCTCAAACGAACCACAAACACTTGGCCTCTGAACTTGTTTAGACACTCAAAGGTCCAGACGTATCATCTCTTCCTTTCGCTAATTCACGTCAGAGCTCAACACTGAAATTGCGAACGTCCAGCGATTGCTCCTACACTAAAGGTGCCAGCCCTGAAAGCTCTTGCTGGTCCTCATCTCCCACTGGTAACCTCTAAAACGAACCACAAACACTTGGGCTCTGAACTTGTTTAGCCTACTAAAACTTCCAACGTACACAGCCTCTCCTGCTCAATCTGGCCAGAGCTCAACACCGAAATAGCAAACGTCCAGCGATTGCTCCTACACTAATGGTGCCATACCTGAATGCTGTTGCTGGTCCTCATCTCCCACTGGTAACCTCTAAAACGAACTACAAACACTTGGGCTCTGAACTTGTTTAGGCTACTAAAACTTCCAACGTACACAGCCTCTCCTGCTCAATCTGGCCAGAGCTCAACACCGAAATTGCGAACGTCCAGCGATTGCTCCTACACTAAAGTTGCCAGCCCTGAAAGCTCTTGCTGGTCCTCATCTCCCACTGGTAACCTCTAAAACGAACCACAAACACTTGGCCTCTGAACTTGTTTAGACACTCAAAGGCCCAGACGTATCATCGCTTTCTTTCGCTAATTCACGTCAGAGCTCAACACCGAAATTGCGAACGTCCAGCGATTGCTCCTACACTAAAGGTGCCAGCCCTGAAAGCTGTTGCTGGTCCTCATCTCCCACTGGTAACCTCTAAAACGAACCACAAACACTTGGGCTCTGAACTTGTTTAGCCTACTAAAACTTCCAACGTACACAGCCTCTCCTGCTCAATCTGGACAGAGCTCAACACCGAAATTGCGAACGTCCAGCGATTGCTCCTACACTAAAGGTGCCAGCCCTGAGTGCTGTTGCTGGTCCTCATCTCCCACTGGTAACCTCTCAAACGAACCACAAACACTTGGGCTCTGAACTTGTTTAGACACTCAAAGGTCCAGACGTATCATCGCTTCCTTTCGCTAATTCACGTCAGAGCTCAGCACCGAAATTGCGAACGTCCAGCGATGTCTCCTATACTAAGGATGCCAGCCCTGAATGCTGTTGCTGGTCCTCATCTCCCACTGGTAACCTCTCAAACGAACCACAAACACTTGGGCTCTGAACTTGTTTAGACACTCAAAGGTCCAGACGTATCATCGCTTCCTTTCGCTAATTCACGTCAGAGCTCAACACCGAGATTGCGAACGTCCAGCGATTGCTCCTACACTAAAGGTGCCAGCCCTGAATGCTGTTGCTGGTCCTTATCTCCTACTGGTTACCTCTCAAACGAACCACAAACACTTGGGCTCTGAACTTGTTTAGGCTTCTAAAACTTCCAACGTACACAGCCTCTCCTGCTCAATCTGGCCAGAGCTCAACACCGAAATTGTGAACGTCCAGCGATTGCTCCTACACTAAAGGTGCCAGCCCTGAAAGCTCTTGCTGATCCTCATCTCCCACTGGTAACCTCTAAAACGAACCACAAACACTTGGGCTCTGAACTTGTTTAGACACTCAAAGGTCCAGACGTATCATCGCTTCCTTTCGGTAATTCACGTCAGATCTCAACACCGAAATTGGGAACGTCCAGCGATTGCTCCTACACTAAAGGTGCCAGCCCTGAAAGCTCTTGCTGGTCCTCATCTCCCACTGGTAACCTCTAAAACGAACCACAAACACTTGGGCTCTGAACTTGTTTAGGCTACTAAAACTTCCAACGTACACACCCTCTCCTGCTCAATCTGGACAGAGCTCAACACCGAAATTGCGAACGTCCAGCGATTGCTCCTACACTAAAGGTGCCAGCCCTGAGTGCTGTTGCTGGTCCTCATCTCCCACTGGGAACCTCTCAAACGAACCACAAACACTTGGGCTCTGAACTTGTTTAGACACTCAAAGGTCCAGACGTATCATCGCTTCCTTTCGCTATTTCACGTCAGAGCTCAGCACCGAAATTGCGAACGTCCAGCGATGTCTCCTATACTAAGGATGCCAGCCCTGGTAGCTGTTGCTGGTCCTCATCTCCCACTGATAACGTCTAAAACGAACCACAAACACTTGGGCTCTGAACTTGTTTAGACACTCAAAGGTCCAGACGTATCATCGCTTCCTTTCGCTAATTCACGTCAGAGCTCAACACCGAGATTGCGAACGTCCAGCGATTGCTCCTACACTAAAGGTGCCAGCCCTGAATGCTGTTGCTGGTCCTTATCTCCTACTGGTTACCTCTAAAACGAACCACAAACACTTGGGCTCTGAACTTGTTTAGGCTTCTAAAACTTGCAACGTACACAGCCTCTCCTGCTCAATCTGGCCAGAGCTCAACACCGAAATTGCGAATGTCCAGCGATTGCTCTTACACTAATGGTGCCATACCTGAATGCTGTTGCTGGTCCTCATCTCCCACTGGTAACCTCTAAAACGAACCACAAACACTTGGCCTCTGAACTTGTTTAGGCTACTAAAACTTCCAACGTACACAGCCTCTCCTGCTCAATCTGGCCAGAGCTCAACACCGAAATTGCGAACGTCCAGCGATTGCTCCTACACTAAAGTTGCCAGCCCTGAAAGCTCTTGCTGGTCCTCATCTCCCACTGGTAACCTCTAAAACGAACCACAAACACTTGGCCTCTGAACTTGTTTAGACACTCAAAGGCCCAGACGTATCATCGCTTTCTTTCGCTAATTCACGTCAGAGCTCAACACCGAAATTGCGAACGTCCAGCGATTGCTCCTACACTAAAGGTGCCAGCCCTGAAAGCTGTTGCTGGTCCTCATCTCCCACTGGTAACCTCTAAAACGAACCACAAACACTTGGGCTCTGAACTTGTTTAGCCTACTAAAACTTCCAACGTACACAGCCTCTCCTGCTCAATCTGGACAGAGCTCAACACCGAAATTGCGAACGTCCAGCGATTGCTCCTACACTAAAGGTGCCAGCCCTGAGTGCTGTTGCTGGTCCTCATCTCCCACTGGTAACCTCTCAAACGAACCACAAACACTTGGGCTCTGAACTTGTTTAGACACTCAAAGGTCCAGACGTATCATCGCTTCCTTTCGCTAATTCACGTCAGAGCTCAGCACCGAAATTGCGAACGTCCAGCGATGTCTCCTATACTAAGGATGCCAGCCCTGAATGCTGTTGCTGGTCCTCATCTCCCACTGGTAACCTCTCAAACGAACCACAAACACTTGGGCTCTGAACTTGTTTAGACACTCAAAGGTCCAGACGTATCATCGCTTCCTTTCGCTAATTCACGTCAGAGCTCAACACCGAGATTGCGAACGTCCAGCGATTGCTCCTACACTAAAGGTGCCAGCCCTGAATGCTGTTGCTGGTCCTTATCTCCTACTGGTTACCTCTAAAACGAACCACAAACACTTGGGCTCTGAACTTGTTTAGGCTTCTAAAACTTCCAACGTACACAGCCTCTCCTGCTCAATCTGGCCAGAGCTCAACACCGAAATTGTGAACGTCCAGCGATTGCTCCTACACTAAAGGTGCCAGCCCTGAAAGCTCTTGCTGGTCCTCATCTCCCACTGGTAACCTCTAAAACGAACCACAAACACTTGGGCTCTGAACTTGTTTAGACACTCAAAGGTCCAGACGTATCATCGCTTCCTTTCGGTAATTCACGTCAGATCTCAACACCGAAATTGGGAACGTCCAGCGATTGCTCCTACACTAAAGGTGCCAGCCCTGAAAGCTCTTGCTGGTCCTCATCTCCCACTGGTAACCTCTAAAACGAACCACAAACACTTGGGCTCTGAACTTGTTTAGGCTACTAAAACTTCCAACGTACACAGCCTCTCCTGCTCAATCTGGACAGAGCTCAACACCGAAATTGCGAACGTCCAGCGATTGCTCCTACACTAAAGGTGCCAGCCCTGAGTGCTGTTGCTGGTCCTCATCTCCCACTGGGAACCTCTCAAACGAACCACAAACACTTGGGCTCTGAACTTGTTTAGACACTCAAAGGTCCAGACGTATCATCGCTTCCTTTCGCTATTTCACGTCAGAGCTCAGCACCGAAATTGCGAACGTCCAGCGATGTCTCCTATACTAAGGATGCCAGCCCTGGTAGCTGTTGCTGGTCCTCATCTCCCACTGATAACGTCTAAAACGAACCACAAACACTTGGGCTCTGAACTTGTTTAGACACTCAAAGGTCCAGACGTATCATCGCTTCCTTTCGCTAATTCACGTCAGAGCTCAACACCGAGATTGCGAACGTCCAGCGATTGCTCCTACACTAAAGGTGCCAGCCCTGAATGCTGTTGCTGGTCCTTATCTCCTACTGGTTACCTCTAAAACGAACCACAAACACTTGGGCTCTGAACTTGTTTAGGCTTCTAAAACTTGCAACGTACACAGCCTCTCCTGCTCAATCTGGCCAGAGCTCAACACCGAAATTGCGAATGTCCAGCGATTGCTCTTACACTAAAGGTGCCAGCCCTGAAAGCTCTTGATGGTCCTCATCTCCCACTGGTAACCTCTCAAAAGAACCACAAACACTTGGGCTCTGAACTTGTTTAGCCTACTAAAACTTCCAACGTACACAGCCTCTCCTGCTCAATCTGGCCAGAGCTCAACACCGAAATTGCGAACGTCCAGCGATTGCTCCTACGCTAAAGGTGCCAGCCCTGAAAGCTCTTGCTGGTCCTCATCTCCCACTGGTAACCTCTCAAACGAACCACAAACACTTGGGCTCTGAACTTGTTTAGCCTACTAAAACTTCCAACGTACACAGCCTCTCCTGCTCAATCTGGCCAGAGCTCAACACCGAAATTGCGAATGTCCAGCGATTGCTCTTACACTAAAGGTGCCAGCCCTGAGTGCTGTTGCTGGTCCTCATCTCCCACTGGTAACGTCTAAAACGAACCACAAACACTTGGGCTCTGAACTTGTTTAGACACTCAAAGGTCCAGACGTATCATCCCTTCCTTTCGCTAATTCACGTCAGAGCTCAACACCGAGATTGCGAACGTCCAGCGATTGCTCCTACACTAAAGGTGCCAGCCCTGAATGCTGTTGCTGGTCCTTATCTCCTACTGGTTACCTCTAAAACGAACCACAAACACTTGGGCTCTGAACTTGTTTAGGCTTCTAAAACTTCCAACGTACACTGCCTCTCCTGCTCAATCTGGCCAGAGCTCAACACCGAAATTGTGAACGTCCAGCGATTGCTCCTACACTAAAGGTGCCAGCCCTGAAAGCTCTTGCTGATCCTCATCTCCCACTGGTAACCTCTAAAACGAACCACAAACACTTGGGCTCTGAACTTGTTTAGGCTACTAAAACTTCCAACGTACACAGCCTCTCCTGCTCAATCTGGCCAGAGCTCAACTCCGAAATTGCGAACGTCCAGCGATTGCTCCTACACTAAAGGTGCCAGCCCTGAAAGCTCTTGCTGGTCATCATCTCCCAGTGGTAACCTCTCAAACGAACACAAACACTTGGGCTCTGAACTTGTTTAGACACTCAAAGGTCCAGACGTATCATCGCTTCCTTTCGCTTATTCACGTCAGAGCACAACACCGAATTTGCGAACGTCCAGCGATTGCTCCTACACTAAAGGTGCCAGCCCTGAGTGCTGTTGCTGGTCCTCATCTCCCACTGGTAACCTCTCAAACGAACCACAAACACTTGGGCTCTGAACTTGTTTAGGCTACCTAAACTTCCAACGTACACAGCCTCTCCTGCTCAATCTGGCCAGAGCTCAACTCCGAAATTGCGAATGTCCAGCGATTGCTCTTACACTAAAGGTGCCAGCCCTGAAAGCTCTTGCTGGTCCTCATCTCCCACTGGTAACCTCTCAAACGAACCACAAACACTTGGCCTCTGAACTTGTTTAGACACTCAAAGGTCCAGACATATCATCGCTTCCTTTCGCCTATTCACGTCAGAGTACAACACCGAAATTGTGAACGTCCAGCTACTGTTCCTACACTAAAGGTGCCAGCCCTGAATGCTGTTGCTTGTCCTCATCTCCCACTGGTAACCTCTCAAATGAACCACAAACACTTGGGCTCTGAACTTGTTTAGACACTCAAAGGTCCAGACGTATCATCCCTTCCTTTCTCTAATTCACGTCAGAGCTCAACACCGAAATTGCGAACTTCCAGCGATTGCTCCTACACTAAAGGTGCCAGCCCTGAAAGCTCTTGCTGGTCCTCATCTCCCACTGGTAACCTCTCAAACGAACCACAAACACTTGGCCTCTGAACTTGTTTAGACACTCAAAGGTCCAGACGTATCATCGCTTCCTTTCGCTAATTCACGTCAGAGCTCAAGCCCGAAATTGCGAACGTCCAGCGATTGCTCCTACACTAAAGGTGCCAGCCCTGAATGCTGTTGCTGGTCCTCATCTCCCACTGGTAACCTCTCAAACGAACCACAAACACTTGGGCTCTGAACTTGTTTAGCCTACTAAAACTTCCAACGTACACAGCCTCTCCTGCTCAATCTGGCCAGAGCTCAACACCGAAATTGCGAACGTCCAGCGATTGGTCCTACGCTAAAGGTGCGAGCCCTGAAAGCTCTTGCTGGTCCTCATCTCCCACTGGTAACCTCTAAAACGAACCACAAACACTTGGGCTCTGAACTTGTTTAGCCTACTAAAACTTCCAACGTACACAGCCTCTCCTGCTCAATCTGGAGAAAATTCAACACCGAAATTGCGAACGTCCAGTGATTGTTCCTACACTAAAGGTGCCAGCCCTGAAAGCTCTTGCTGGTCCACATCTCCCACTGGTAACCTCTCAAACGAACCACAAACACTTGGCCTCTGAACTTGTTTAGACACTCAAAGGTCCAGACGTATCATCCCTTCCTTTCGCCTATTCACGTCAGAGCTCAACACCGAAATTGCGAACGTCCAGCGATTGCTCCTACACTAAAGGTGCCAGCCCTGAAAGCTCTTGATGGTCCTCATCTCCCACTGGTAACCTCTAAAAAGAACCACAAACACTTGGGCTCTGAACTTGTCTAGACAATCAAAGGTCCAGACGTATCATCGCTTCCTTTCGCCTATTCACGTCAGAGCTCAACACCGAAATTGCGAACTTCCAGCGATTGCTCCTACACTAAAGGTGCCAGCCCTGAAATCTGTTGCTGGTCCTCATCTCCCACTGGTAACCTCTAAAACGAACCACAAACACTTGGGCTCTGAACTTGTTTAGCCTACTAAAACTTCCAACGTACACAGCCTCTCCTGCTCAATCTGGAGAAAATTCAACACCGAAATTGCGAACGTCCAGTGATTGTTCCTACACTAAAGGTGCGAGCCCTGAAAGCTCTTGCTGGTCCACATCTCCCACTGGTAACCTCTCAAACGAACCAGAAACACTTGGCCTCTGAACTTGTTTAGACACTCAAAGGTCCAGACGTATCATCCCTTCCTTTCGCTAATTCACGTCAGAGCTCAACACCAAAATTGCGAACGTCCAGCGATTGCTCCTACACTAAAGGTGCCAGCCCTGAAAGCTCTTGCTGGTCCTCATCTCCCACTGGTAACCTCTAAAAAGAACCACAAACACTTGGGCTCTGAACTTGTCTAGACGCTCAAAGGTCCAGACGTATCATCGCTTCCTTTCGCTAATTCACGTCAGAGCTCAACACCGAAATTGCGAACGTCCAGCGATTGCTCCTACACTAAAGGTGCCAGCCCTGAAAGCTCTTGCTGGTCCTCATCTCCCACTGGTAACCTCTAAAACGAACCACAAACACTTGGCCTCTGAACTTGTTTAGGCTACTAAAACTTCCAACGTACACAGCCTCTCCTGCTCAATCTGGCCAGAGCTCAACACCGAAATTGCGAACGTCCAGCGATTGCTCCTACACTAAAGGTGCCAGCCCTGAAAGCTCTTGCTGGTCCTCATCTCCCACTGGTAACCTCTCAAATGAACCACAAACACTTGGGCTCTGAACTTGTTTAGCCTACTAAAACTTCCAACGTACACAGCCTCTCCTGCTCAATCTGCCCAAAATTCAACTCCGAAATTGCGAACGTCCAGCGATTGCTCCTACACTAAAGGTGCCAGCCCTGAAAGCTCTTGCTGGGCCTCATCTCCCACTGGTAACCTCTAAAACGAACCACAAACACTTGGCCTCTGAACTTGTTTAGCCTACTAAAACTTCCAACGTACACAGCCTCTCCTGCTCAATCTGGCCAAAATTCACCAAAGAAATTACGAACGTCCAGCGATTGCTCCTACACTAAAGGTGCGAGCCCTGAAAGCTGTTGCTGGTCCTCATCTCCCACTGGTAACCTCTCAAACGAACCACAAACACTTGGGCTCTGAACTTGTTTAGACACTCAAAGGTCCAGACGTGTCATCGCTTCCTTTCGCTAATTCACGTCAGAGCTCAACACCGAAATTGCGAACGTCCAGCGATTGCTCCTACACTAAAGGTGCCAGCCCTGAATGCTGTTGCTGGTCCTCATCTCCCACTGGTAACCTCTCAAACGAACCACAAACACTTGGGCTCTGAACTTGTTTAGCCTACTAAAACTTCCAACGTACACAGCCTCTCCTGCTCAATCTGGCCAAATTCATCACCGAAATTGTGAACGTCCAGCTACTGTTCCTACACTAAAGGTGCCAGCCCTGAAAGCACTTGCTGGTCCTCATCTCCCACTGGTAACCTCTCAAACGAACCACAAACACTTGGGCTCTGAACTTGTTTAGACACTCAAAGGTCCAGACGTATCATCGCTTCCTTTCGCTAATTCACGTCAGAGCTAAACACCAAAATTGCGAACGTCCAACGATTGCTCTTACACTAAAGGTGCCAGCCCTGAAAGCTCTTGCTGGTTATCATCTCCCACTGGTAACCCCTAAAACGAACCACAAACACTTGGGCTCTGCACTTGTTTAGGCTACTAAAACTTCCAACGTACACAGCCTCTCCTGCTCAATCTGGCCAGAGCTCAACACCGAAATTGCGAACGTCCAGCGATTGCTCCTACACTAAAGGTGCCAGCCCTGAATTCTGTTGCTGGTCCTCATCTCCCACTGGGAACCTCTCAAACGAACCACAAACACTTGGCCTCTGAACTTGTTTAGACACTCAAAGGTCCAGACGTATCACAGCTTCCTTTCGCTAATTCACGTCAGAGCTCAACACCGAATCAGCGAACGTCCAGCGATTGCTCCTACACTAAAGGTGCCAGCCCTGAAAGCTCTTGCTGGTCCTCATCTCCCACTGGTAACCTCTCAAACGAACCACAAACACTTGGCCTCTGAACTTGTTTAGACACTCAAAGGTCCAGACGTATCATCTCTTCCTTTCGCTAATTCACGTCAGAGCTCAACACTGAAATTGCGAACGTCCAGCGATTGCTCCTACACTAAAGGTGCCAGCCCTGAAAGCTCTTGCTGGTCCTCATCTCCCACTGGTAACCTCTAAAACGAACCACAAACACTTGGCCTCTGAACTTGTTTAGCCTACTAAAACTTCCAACGTACACAGCCTCTCCTGCTCAATCTGGCCAGAGCTCAACACCGAAATAGCAAACGTCCAGCGATTGCTCCTACACTAATGGTGCCATACCTGAATGCTGTTGCTGGTCCTCATCTCCCCCTGGTAACCTCTAAAACGAACCACAAACATTTGGGCTCTGAACTTGTTTAGACACTCAAAGGTCCAGACGTATCATCGCTTCCTTTCGCTAATTCACGTCAGAGCTCAGCACCGAAATTGCGAACGTCCAGCGATGTCTCCTATACTAAGGATGCCAGCCCTGAATGCTGTTGCTGGTCCTCATCTCCCACTGGTAACGTCTAAAACGAACCACAAACACTTGGGCTCTGAACTCGTTTAGACACTCAAAGGTCAAGACGTATCATCGCTTCCTTTCGCTAATTCACGTCAGAGCTCAACACCGAGATTGCGAACGTCCAGCGATTGCTCCTACACTAAAGGTGCCAGCCCTGAATGCTGTTGCTGGTCCTTATCTCCTACTGGTTACCTCTAAAACGAACCACAAACACTTGGGCTCTGAACTTGTTTAGGCTTCTAAAACTTCCAACGTACACAGCCTCTCCTGCTCAATCTGGCCAGAGCTCAACACCGAAATTGTGAACGTCCAGCGATTGCTCCTACACTAAAGGTGCCAGCCCTGAAAGCTCTTGCTGATCCTCATCTCCCACTGGTAACCTCTAAAACGAACCACAAACACTTGGGCTCTGAACTTGTTTAGACACTCAAAGGTCCAGACGTATCATCGCTTCCTTTCGGTAATTCACGTCAGATCTCAACACCGAAATTGGGAACGTCCAGCGATTGCTCCTACACTAAAGGTGCCAGCCCTGAAAGCTCTTGCTGGTCCTCATCTCCCACTGGTAACCTCTAAAACGAACCACAAACACTTGGGCTCTGAACTTGTTTAGGCTACTAAAACTTCCAACGTACACAGCCTCTCCTGCTCAATCTGGACAGAGCTCAACACCGAAATTGCGAACGTCCAGCGATTGCTCCTACACTAAAGGTGCCAGCCCTGAGTGCTGTTGCTGGTCCTCATCTCCCACTGGGAACCTCTCAAACGAACCACAAACACTTGGGCTCTGAACTTGTTTAGACACTCAAAGGTCCAGACGTATCATCACTTCCTTTCGCTATTTCACGTCAGAGCTCAGCACCGAAATTGCGAACGTCCAGCGATGTCTCCTATACTAAGGATGCCAGCCCTGGTAGCTGTTGCTGGTCCTCATCTCCCACTGATAACGTCTAAAACGAACCACAAACACTTGGGCTCTGAACTTGTTTAGACACTCAAAGGTCAAGACGTATCATCGCTTCCTTTCGCTAATTCACGTCAGAGCTCAACACCGAGATTGCGAACGTCCAGCGATTGCTCCTACACTAAAGGTGCCAGCCCTGAATGCTGTTGCTGGTCCTTATCTCCTACTGGTTACCTCTAAAACGAACCACAAACACTTGGGCTCTGAACTTGTTTAGGCTTCTAAAACTTGCAACGTACACAGCCTCTCCTGCTCAATCTGGCCAGAGCTCAATACCGAAATTGCGAATGTCCAGCGATTGCTCTTACACTAAAGGTGCCAGCCCTGAAAGCTCTTGATGGTCCTCATCTCCCACTGGTAACCTCTCAAACGAACCACAAACACTTGGGCTCTGAACTTGTTTAGCCTACTAAAACTTCCAACGTACACAGCCTCTCCTGCTCAATCTGGCCAGAGCTCAACACCGAAATTGCGAACGTCCAGCGATTGCTCCTACGCTAAAGGTGCCAGCCCTGAAAGCTCTTGCTGGTCCTCATCTCCCACTGGTAACCTCTCAAACGAACCACAAACACTTGGGCTCTGAACTTGTTTAGCCTACTAAAACTTCCAACGTACACAGCCTCTCGTGCTCAATCTGGCCAGAGCTCAACACCGAAATTGCGAATGTCCAGCGATTGCTCTTACACTAAAGGTGCCAGCCCTGAGTGCTGTTGCTGGTCTTCATCTCCCACTGGTAACGTCTAAAACGAACCACAAACACTTGGGCTCTGAACTTGTTTAGACACTCAAAGGTCCAGACGTATCATCCCTTCCTTTCGCTAATTCACGTCAGAGCTCAACACCGAGATTGCGAACGTCCAGCGATTGCTCCTACACTAAAGGTGCCAGCCCTGAATGCTGTTGCTGGTCCTTATCTCCTACTGGTTACCTCTAAAACGAACCACAAACACTTGGGCTCTGAACTTGTTTAGGCTTCTAAAACTTCCAACGTACACTGCCTCTCCTGCTCAATCTGGCCAGAGCTCAACACCGAAATTGTGAACGTCCAGCGATTGCTCCTACGCTAAAGGTGCCAGCCCTGAAAGCTCTTGCTGATCCTCATCTCCCACTGGTAACCTCTAAAACGAACCACAAACACTTGGGCTCTGAACTTGTTTAGGCTACTAAAACTTCCAACGTACACAGCCTCTCCTGCTCAATCTGGCCAGAGCTCAACACCGAAATTGCGAACGTCCAGCGATTGCTCCTACGCTAAAGGTGCGAGCCCTGAAAGCTCTTGCTGGTCCTCATCTCCCACTGGTAACCTCTAAAACGAACCACAAACACTTGGGCTCTGAACTTGTTTAGCCTACTAAAACTTCCAACGTACACAGCCTCTCCTGCTCAATCTGGAGAAAATTCAACACCGAAATTGCGAACGTCCAGTGATTGTTCCTACACTAAAGGTGCCAGCCCTGAAAGCTCTTGCTGGTCCACATCTCCCACTGGTAACCTCTCAAACGAACCACAAACACTTGGCCTCTGAACTTGTTTAGACACTCAAAGGTCCAGACGTATCATCCCTTCCTTTCGCCTATTCACGTCAGAGCTCAACACCGAAATTGCGAACGTCCAGCGATTGCTCCTACACTAAAGGTGCCAGCCCTGAAAGCTCTTGATGGTCCTCATCTCCCACTGGTAACCTCTAAAAAGAACCACAAACACTTGGGCTCTGAACTTGTCTAGACACTCAAAGGTCCAGACGTATCATCGCTTCCTTTCGCCTATTCACGTCAGAGCTCAACACCGAAATTGCGAACTTCCAGCGATTGCTCCTACACTAAAGGTGCCAGCCCTGAAATCTGTTGCTGGTCCTCATCTCCCACTGGTAACCTCTAAAACGAACCACAAACACTTGGGCTCTGAACTTGTTTAGCCTACTAAAACTTCCAACGTACACAGCCTCTCCTGCTCAATCTGGAGAAAATTCAACACCGAAATTGCGAACGTCCAGTGATTGTTCCTACACTAAAGGTGCGAGCCCTGAAAGCTCTTGCTGGTCCACATCTCCCACTGGTAACCTCTCAAACGAACCACAAACACTTGGCCTCTGAACTTGTTTAGACACTCAAAGGTCCAGACGTATCATCCCTTCCTTTCGCTAATTCACGTCAGAGCTCAACACCAAAATTGCGAACGTCCAGCGATTGCTCCTACACTAAAGGTGCCAGCCCTGAAAGCTCTTGCTGGTCCTCATCTCCCACTGGTAACCTCTAAAAAGAACCACAAACACTTGGGCTCTGAACTTGTCTAGACGCTCAAAGGTCCAGACGTATCATCGCTTCCTTTCGCTAATTCACGTCAGAGCTCAACACCGAAATTGCGAACGTCCAGCGATTGCTCCTACACTAAAGGTGCCAGCCCTGAAAGCTCTTGCTGGACCTCATCTCCCACTGGTAACCTCTAAAACGAACCACAAACACTTGGGCTCTGAAGTTGATTAGGCTACTAAAACTTCCAACGTACACAGCCTCTCCTGCTCAATCTGGCCAGAGCTCAACACCGAAATTGCGAACGTCCAGGGATTGCTCCTACACTAAAGGTGCCAGCCCTGAAAGCTCTTGCTGGTCCTCATCTCCCACTGGTAACCTCTCAAATGAACCACAAACACTTGGGCTCTGAACTTGTTTAGCCTACTAAAACTTCCAACGTACACAGCCTCTCCTGCTCAATCTGCCCAAAATTCAACTCCGAAATTGCGAACGTCCAGCGATTGCTCCTACACTAAAGGTGCCAGCCCTGAAAGCTCTTGCTGGGCCTCATCTCCCACTGGTAACCTCTAAAACGAACCACAAACACTTGGGCTCTGAACTTGTTTAGCCTACTAAAACTTCCAACGTACACAGCCTCTCCTGCTCAATCTGGCCAAAATTCACCAAAGAAATTACGAACGTCCAGCGATTGCTCCTACACTAAAGGTGCGAGCCCTGAAAGCTGTTGCTGGTCCTCATCTCCCACTGGTAACCTCTCAAACGAACCACAAACACTTGGGCTCTGAACTTGTTTAGACACTCAAAGGTCCAGACGTGTCATCGCTTCCTTTCGCTAATTCACGTCAGAGCTCAACACCGAAATTGCGAACGTCCAGCGATTGCTCCTACACTAAAGGTGCCAGCCCTGAATGCTGTTGCTGGTCCTCATCTCCCACTGGTAACCTCTCAAACGAACCACAAACACTTGGGCTCTGAACTTGTTTAGCCTACTAAAACTTCCAACGTACACAGCCTCTCCTGCTCAATCTGGCCAAATTCATCACCGAAATTGTGAACGTCCAGCTACTGTTCCTACACTAAAGGTGCCAGCCCTGAAAGCACTTGCTGGTCCTCATCTCCCACTGGTAACCTCTCAAACGAACCACAAACACTTGGGCTCTGAACTTGTTTAGACACTCAAAGGTCCAGACGTATCATCGCTTCCTTTCGCTAATTCACGTCAGAGCTAAACACCAAAATTGCGAACGTCCAACGATTGCTCTTACACTAAAGGTGCCAGCCCTGAAAGCTCTTGCTGGTTATCATCTCCCACTGGTAACCCCTAAAACGAACCACAAACACTTGGGCTCTGCACTTGTTTAGGCTACTAAAACTTCCAACGTACACAGCCTCTCCTGCTCAATCTGGCCAGAGCTCAACACCGAAATTGCGAACGTCCAGCGATTGCTCCTACACTAAAGGTGCCAGCCCTGAATTCTGTTGCTGGTCCTCATCTCCCACTGGGAACCTCTCAAACGAACCACAAACACTTGGCCTCTGAACTTGTTTAGACACTCAAAGGTCCAGACGTATCACAGCTTCCTTTCGCTAATTCACGTCAGAGCTCAACACCGAATCAGCGAACGTCCAGCGATTGCTCCTACACTAAAGGTGCCAGCCCTGAAAGCTCTTGCTGGTCCACATCTCCCACTGGTAACCTCTCAAACGAACCACAAACACTTGGCCTCTGAACTTGTTTAGACACTCAAAGGTCCAGACGTATCATCCCTTCCTTTCGCCTATTCACGTCAGAGCTCAACACCGAAATTGCGAACGTCCAGCGATTGCTCCTACACTAAAGGTGCCAGCCCTGAAAGCTCTTGATGGTCCTCATCTCCCACTGGTAACCTCTAAAAAGAACCACAAACACTTGGGCTCTGAACTTGTCTAGACACTCAAAGGTCCAGACGTATCATCGCTTCCTTTCGCCTATTCACGTCAGAGCTCAACACCGAAATTGCGAACTTCCAGCGATTGCTCCTACACTAAAGGTGCCAGCCCTGAAATCTGTTGCTGGTCCTCATCTCCCACTGGTAACCTCTAAAACGAACCACAAACACTTGGGCTCTGAACTTGTTTAGCCTACTAAAACTTCCAACGTACACAGCCTCTCCTGCTCAATCTGGAGAAAATTCAACACCGAAATTGCGAACGTCCAGTGATTGTTCCTACACTAAAGGTGCGAGCCCTGAAAGCTCTTGCTGGTCCACATCTCCCACTGGTAACCTCTCAAACGAACCACAAACACTTGGCCTCTGAACTTGTTTAGACACTCAAAGGTCCAGACGTATCATCCCTTCCTTTCGCTAATTCACGTCAGAGCTCAACACCAAAATTGCGAACGTCCAGCGATTGCTCCTACACTAAAGGTGCCAGCCCTGAAAGCTCTTGCTGGTCCTCATCTCCCACTGGTAACCTCTAAAAAGAACCACAAACACTTGGGCTCTGAACTTGTCTAGACGCTCAAAGGTCCAGACGTATCATCGCTTCCTTTCGCTAATTCACGTCAGAGCTCAACACCGAAATTGCGAACGTCCAGCGATTGCTCCTACACTAAAGGTGCCAGCCCTGAAAGCTCTTGCTGGTCCTCATCTCCCACTGGTAACCTCTAAAACGAACCACAAACACTTGGGCTCTGAACTTGTTTAGGCTACTAAAACTTCCAACGTACACAGCCTCTCCTGCTCAATCTGGCCAGAGCTCAACACCGAAATTGCGAACGTCCAGGGATTGCTCCTACACTAAAGGTGCCAGCCCTGAAAGCTCTTGCTGGTCCTCATCTCCCACTGGTAACCTCTCAAATGAACCACAAACACTTGGGCTCTGAACTTGTTTAGCCTACTAAAACTTCCAACGTACACAGCCTCTCCTGCTCAATCTGCCCAAAATTCAACTCCGAAATTGCGAACGTCCAGCGATTGCTCCTACACTAAAGGTGCCAGCCCTGAAAGCTCTTGCTGGGCCTCATCTCCCACTGGTAACCTCTAAAACGAACCACAAACACTTGGCCTCTGAACTTGTTTAGCCTACTAAAACTTCCAACGTACACAGCCTCTCCTGCTCAATCTGGCCAAAATTCACCAAAGAAATTACGAACGTCCAGCGATTGCTCCTACACTAAAGGTGCGAGCCCTGAAAGCTGTTGCTGGTCCTCATCTCCCACTGGTAACCTCTCAAACGAACCACAAACACTTGGGCTCTGAACTTGTTTAGACACTCAAAGGTCCAGACGTGTCATCGCTTCCTTTCGCTAATTCACGTCAGAGCTCAACACCGAAATTGCGAACATCCAGCGATTGCTCCTACACTAAAGGTGCCAGCCCTGAATGCTGTTGCTGGTCCTCATCTCCCACTGGTAACCTCTCAAACGAACCACAAACACTTGGGCTCTGAACTTGTTTAGCCTACTAAAACTTCCAACGTACACAGCCTCTCCTGCTCAATCTGGCCAAATTCATCACCGAAATTGTGAACGTCCAGCTACTGTTCCTACACTAAAGGTGCCAGCCCTGAAAGCACTTGCTGGTCCTCATCTCCCACTGGTAACCTCTCAAACGAACCACAAACACTTGGGCTCTGAACTTGTTTAGACACTCAAAGGTCCAGACGTATCATCGCTTCCTTTCGCTAATTCACGTCAGAGCTAAACACCAAAATTGCGAACGTCCAACGATTGCTCTTACACTAAAGGTGCCAGCCCTGAAAGCTCTTGCTGGTTATCATCTCCCACTGGTAACCCCTAAAACGAACCACAAACACTTGGGCTCTGCACTTGTTTAGGCTACTAAAACTTCCAACGTACACAGCCTCTCCTGCTCAATCTGGCCAGAGCTCAACACCGAAATTGCGAACGTCCAGCGATTGCTCCTACACTAAAGGTGCCAGCCCTGAATTCTGTTGCTGGTCCTCATCTCCCACTGGGAACCTCTCAAACGAACCACAAACACTTGGCCTCTGAACTTGTTTAGACACTCAAAGGTCCAGACGTATCACAGCTTCCTTTCGCTAATTCACGTCAGAGCTCAACACCGAATCAGCGAACGTCCAGCGATTGCTCCTACACTAAAGGTGCCAGCCCTGAAAGCTCTTGCTGGTCCTCATCTCCCACTGGTAACCTCTCAAACGAACCACAAACACTTGGCCTCTGAACTTGTTTAGACACTCAAAGGTCCAGACGTATCATCTCTTCCTTTCGCTAATTCACGTCAGAGCTCAACACTGAAATTGCGAACGTCCAGCGATTGCTCCTACACTAAAGGTGCCAGCCCTGAAAGCTCTTGCTGGTCCTCATCTCCCACTGGTAACCTCTAAAACGAACCACAAACACTTGGCCTCTGAACTTGTTTAGCCTACTAAAACTTCCAACGTACACAGCCTCTCCTGCTCAATCTGGCCAGAGCTCAACACCGAAATAGCAAACGTCCAGCGATTGCTCCTACACTAATGGTGCCATACCTGAATGCTGTTGCTGGTCCTCATCTCCCCCTGGTAACCTCTAAAACGAACCACAAACATTTGGGCTCTGAACTTGTTTAGGCTACTAAAACTTCCAACGTACACAGCCTCTCCTGCTCAATCTGGCCAGAGCTCAACACCGAAATTGCGAACGTCCAGCGATTGCTCCTACACTAAAGTTGCCAGCCCTGAAAGCTCTTGCTGGTCCTCATCTCCCACTGGTAACCTCTCAAACGAACCACAAACACTTGGCCTCTGAACTTGTTTAGACACTCAAAGGCCCAGACGTATCATCGCTTTCTTTCGCTAATTCACGTCAGAGCTCAACACCGAAATTGCGAACGTCCAGCGATTGCTCCTACACTAAAGGTGCCAGCCCTGAAAGCTGTTGCTGGTCCTCATCTCCCACTGGTAACCTCTAAAACGAACCACAAACACTTGGGCTCTGAACTTGTTTAGCCTACTAAAACTTCCAACGTACACAGCCTCTCCTGCTCAATCTGGACAGAGCTCAACACCGAAATTGCGAACGTCCAGCGATTGCTCCTACACTAAAGGTGCCAGCCCTGAGTGCTGTTGCTGGTCCTCATCTCCCACTGGGAACCTCTCAAACGAACCACAAACACTTGGGCTCTGAACTTGTTTAGACACTCAAAGGTCCAGACGTATCATCGCTTCCTTTCGCTAATTCACGTCAGAGCTCAGCACCGAAATTGCGAACGTCCAGCGATGTCTCCTATACTAAGGATGCCAGCCCTGAATGCTGTTGCTGGTCCTCATCTCCCACTGGTAACGTCTAAAACGAACCACAAACACTTGGGCTCTGAACTTGTTTAGACACTCAAAGGTCAAGACGTATCATCGCTTCCTTTCGCTAATTCACGTCAGAGCTCAACACCGAGATTGCGAACGTCCAGCGATTGCTCCTACACTAAAGGTGCCAGCCCTGAATGCTGTTGCTGGTCCTTATCTCCTACTGGTTACCTCTAAAACGAACCACAAACACTTGGGCTCTGAACTTGTTTAGGCTTCTAAAACTTCCAACGTACACAGCCTCTCCTGCTCAATCTGGCCAGAGCTCAACACCGAAATTGTGAACGTCCAGCGATTGCTCCTACACTAAAGGTGCCAGCCCTGAAAGCTCTTGCTGATCCTCATCTCCCACTGGTAACCTCTAAAACGAACCACAAACACTTGGGCTCTGAACTTGTTTAGACACTCAAAGGTCCAGACGTATCATCGCTTCCTTTCGCCTATTCACGTCAGAGCTCAACACCGAAATTGCGAACGTCCAGCGATTGCTCCTACACTAAAGGTGCCAGCCCTGAAAGCTCTTGCTGGTCCTCATCTCCCACTGGTAACCTCTAAAACGAACCACAAACACTTGGGCTCTGAACTTGTTTAGCCTACTAAAACTTCCAACGTACACAGCCTCTCCTGCTCAATCTGGACAGAGCTCAACACCGAAATTGCGAACGTCCAGCGATTGCTCCTACACTAAAGGTGCCAGCCCTGAGTGCTGTTGCTGGTCCTCATCTCCCACTGGGAACCTCTCAAACGAACCACAAACACTTGGGCTCTGAACTTGTTTAGACACTCAAAGGTCCAGACGTATCATCGCTTCCTTTCGCTAATTCACGTCAGAGCTCAGCACCGAAATTGCGAACGTCCAGCGATGTCTCCTATACTAAGGATGCCAGCCCTGGTAGCTGTTGCTGGTCCTCATCTCCCACTGTAACGTCTAAAACGAACCACAAACACTTGGGCTCTGAACTTGTTTAGACACTCAAAGGTCCAGACGTATCATCGCTTCCTTTCGCTAATTCACGTCAGAGCTCAACACCGAGATTGCGAACGTCCAGCGATTGCTCCTACACTAAAGGTGCCAGCCCTGAATGCTGTTGCTGGTCCTTATCTCCTACTGGTTACCTCTAAAACGAACCACAAACACTTGGGCTCTGAACTTGTTTAGGCTTCTAAAACTTGCAACGTACACAGCCTCTCCTGCTCAATCTGGCCAGAGCTCAACACCGAAATTGTGAACATCCAGCGATTGCTCCTACACTAAAGGTGCCAGCCCTGAAAGCTGTTGCTGGTCCTCATCTCCCACTGGTAACCTCTAAAACGAACCACAAACACTTGGGCTCTGAACTTGTTTAGGCTACTAAAACTTCCAACGTACACAGCCTCTCCTGCTCAATCTGGCCAGAGCTCAACACCGAAATTGCGAATGTCCAGCGATTGCTCTTACACTAAAGGTGCCAGCCCTGAAAGCTCTTGATGGTCCTCATCTCCCACTGGTAACCTCTCAAACGAACCACAAACACTTGGGCTCTGAACTTGTTTAGCCTACTAAAACTTCCAACGTACACAGCCTCTCCTGCTCAATCTGGCCAGAGCTCAACACCGAAATTGCGAACGTCCAGCGATTGCTCCTACGCTAAAGGTGCGAGCCCTGAAAGCTGTTGCTGGTCCTCATCTCCCACTGGTAACCTCTAAAACGAACCACAAACACTTGGGCTCTGGACTTGTTTAGCCTACTAAAACTTCCAACGTACACAGCCTCTCCTGCTCAATCTGGCCAGAGCTCAACACCGAAATTGCGAATGTCCAGCGATTGCTCTTACACTAAAGGTGCCAGCCCTGAGTGCTGTTGCTGGTCCTCATCTCCCACTGGTAACGTCTCAAACGAACCACAAACACTTGGGCTCTGAACTTGTTTAGACACTCAAAGGTCCAGACGTATCATCGCTTCCTTTCGCTAATTCACGTCAGAGCTCAACACCGAGATTGCGAACGTCCAGCGATTGCTCCTACACTAAAGGTGCCAGCCCTGAATGCTGTTGCTGGTCCTTATCTCCTACTGGTTACCTCTAAAACGAACCACAAACACTTGGGCTCTGAACTTGTTTAGGCTTCTAAAACTTCCAACGTACACTGCCTCTCCTGCTCAATCTGGCCAGAGCTCAACACCGAAATTGTGATCGTCCAGCGATTGCTCCTACACTAAAGGTGCCAGCCCTGAAAGCTCTTGCTGATCCTCATCTCCCACTGGTAACCTCTAAAACGAACCACAAACACTTGGGCTCTGAACTTGTTTAGGCTACTAAAACTTCCAACGTACACAGCCTCTCCTGCTCAATCTGGCCAGAGCTCAACTCCGAAATTGCGAACGTCCAGCGATTGCTCCTACACTAAAGGTGCCAGCCCTGAAAGCTCTTGCTGGTCATCATCTCCCAGTGGTAACCTCTCAAACGAACACAAACACTTGGGCTCTGAACTTGTTTAGACACTCAAAGGTCCAGACGTATCATCGCTTCCTTTCGCTTATTCACGTCAGAGCACAACACCGAATTTGCGAACGTCCAGCGATTGCTCCTACACTAAAGGTGCCAGCCCTGAGTGCTGTTGCTGGTCCTCATCTCCCACTGGTAACCTCTCAAACGAACCACAAACACTTGGGCTCTGAACTTGTTTAGGCTACCTAAACTTCCAACGTACACAGCCTCTCCTGCTCAATCTGGAGAAAATTCAACACCGAAATTGCGAACGTCCAGTGATTGTTCCTACACTAAAGGTGCGAGCCCTGAAAGCTCTTGCTGGTCCACATCTCCCACTGGTAACCTCTCAAACGAACCACAAACACTTGGCCTCTGAACTTGTTTAGACACTCAAAGGTCCAGACGTATCATCCCTTCCTTTCGCCTATTCACGTCAGAGCTCAACACCGAAATTGCGAACGTCCAGCGATTGCTCCTACACTAAAGGTGCCAGCCCTGAAAGCTCTTGATGGTCCTCATCTCCCACTGGTAACCTCTAAAAAGAACCACAAACACTTGGGCTCTGAACTTGTCTAGACACTCAAAGGTCCAGACGTATCATCGCTTCCTTTCGCCTATTCACGTCAGAGCTCAACACCGAAATTGCG
Source organism: Gavia stellata (assembly GCF_030936135.1). Lineage (NCBI taxonomy): Eukaryota > Metazoa > Chordata > Aves > Gaviiformes > Gaviidae > Gavia > Gavia stellata. The sequence goes on from NC_082601.1 coordinate 45,603,318, forward strand.
AACTTCCAGCGATTGCTCCTACACTAAAGGTGCCAGCCCTGAAATCTGTTGCTGGTCCTCATCTCCCACTGGTAACCTCTCAAACGAACCACAAACACTTGGGCTCTGAACTTGTTTAGCCTACTAAAACTTCCAACGTACACAGCCTCTCCTGCTCAATCTGGAGAAAATTCAACACCAAAATTGCGAACGTCCAGCGATTGTTCCTACACTAAAGGTGCCAGCCCTGAAAGCTCTTGCTGGTCCACATCTCCCACTGGTAACCTCTCAAACGAACCACAAACACTTGGCCTCTGAACTTGTTTAGACACTCAAAGGTCCAGACGTATCATCCCTTCCTTTCGCTAATTCACGTCAGAGCTCAACACCAAAATTGCGAACGTCCAGCGATTGCTCCTACACTAAAGGTGCCAGCCCTGAAAGCTCTTGCTGGTCCTCATCTCCCACTGGGAACCTCTAAAAAGAACCACAAACACTTGGGCTCTGAACTTGTCTAGACGCTCAAAGGTCCAGACGTATCATCGCTTCCTTTCGCTAATTCACGTCAGAGCTCAACACCGAAATTGCGAACGTCCAGCGATTGCTCCTACACTAAAGGTGCCAGCCCTGAAAGCTCTTGCTGGTCCTCATCTCCCACTGGTAACCTCTAAAACGAACCACAAACACTTGGGCTCTGAACTTGTTTAGGCTACTAAAACTTCCAACGTACACAGCCTCTCCTGCTCAATCTGGCCAGAGCTCAACTCCGAAATTGCGAACGTCCAGCGATTGCTCCTACACTAAAGGTGCCAGCCCTGAAAGCTCTTGCTGGTCATCATCTCCCAGTGGTAACCTCTCAAAGGAACCACAAACACTTGGGCTCTGAACTTGTTTAGACACTCAAAGGTCCAGACGTATCATCGCTTCCTTTCGCTTATTCACGTCAGAGTACAACACCGAATTTGCGAACGTCCAGCGATTGCTCCTACACTAAAGGTGCCAGCCCTGAGTGCTGTTGCTGGTCCTCATCTCCCACTGGTAACCTCTCAAACGAACCACAAACACTTGGGCTCTGAACTTGTTTAGGCTACCTAAACTTCCAACGTACACAGCCTCTCCTGCTCAATCTGGAGAAAATTCAACACCGAAATTGCGAACGTCCAGTGATTGTTCCTACACTAAAGGTGCCAGCCCTGAAAGCTCTTGCTGGTCCACATCTCCCACTGGTAACCTCTCAAACGAACCACAAACACTTGGCCTCTGAACTTGTTTAGACACTCAAAGGTCCAGACGTATCATCCCTTCCTTTCGCCTATTCACGTCAGAGCTCAACACCGAAATTGCGAACGTCCAGCGATTGCTCCTACACTAAAGGTGCCAGCCCTGAAAGCTCTTGATGGTCCTCATCTCCCACTGGTAACCTCTAAAAAGAACCACAAACACTTGGGCTCTGAACTTGTCTAGACACTCAAAGGTCCAGACGTATCATCGCTTCCTTTCGCCTATTCACGTCAGAGCTCAACACCGAAATTGCGAACTTCCAGCGATTGCTCCTACACTAAAGGTGCCAGCCCTGAAATCTGTTGCTGGTCCTCATCTCCCACTGGTAACCTCTAAAACGAACCACAAACACTTGGGCTCTGAACTTGTTTAGCCTACTAAAACTTCCAACGTACACAGCCTCTCCTGCTCAATCTGGAGAAAATTCAACACCGAAATTGCGAACGTCCAGTGATTGTTCCTACACTAAAGGTGCCAGCCCTGAAAGCTCTTGCTGGTCCACATCTCCCACTGGTAACCTCTCAAACGAACCACAAACACTTGGCCTCTGAACTTGTTTAGACACTCAAAGGTCCAGACGTATCATCCCTTCCTTTCGCTAATTCACGTCAGAGCTCAACACCAAAATTGCGAACGTCCAGCGATTGCTCCTACACTAAAGGTGCCAGCCCTGAAAGCTCTTGCTGGTCCTCATCTCCCACTGGTAACCTCTAAAAAGAACCACAAACACTTGGGCTCTGAACTTGTCTAGACGCTCAAAGGTCCAGACGTATCATCGCTTCCTTTCGCTAATTCACGTCAGAGCTCAACACCGAAATTGCGAACGTCCAGCGATTGCTCCTACACTAAAGGTGCCAGCCCTGAAAGCTCTTGCTGGTCCTCATCTCCCACTGGTAACCTCTAAAACGAACCACAAACACTTGGGCTCTGAACTTGTTTAGGCTACTAAAACTTCCAACGTACACAGCCTCTCCTGCTCAATCTGGCCAGAGCTCAACACCGAAATTGCGAACGTCCAGCGGTTGCTCCTACACTAAAGGTGCCAGCCCTGAATGCTGTTGCTGGTCCTCATCTCCCACTGGGAACCTCTCAAACGAACCACAAACACTTGGGCTCTGAACTTGTTTAGACACTCAAAGGTCCAGACGTATCATCGCTTCCTTTCGCTAATTCACGTCAGAGCTCAACACCGAAATTGCGAACGTCCAGCGATTGCTCCTACACTAAAGGTGCCAGCCCTGAAAGCTCTTGCTGGTCCTCATCTCCCACTGGTAACCTCTCAAACGAACCACAAACACTTGGGCTCTGAACTTGTTTAGCCTACTAAAACTTCCAACGTACACAGCCTCTCCTGCTCAATCTGGCCAGAGCTCAACACCGAAATTGAGAACGTCCAGCGATTGCTCCTACACTAAAGGTGCCAGCCCTGAAAGCTCTTGCTGGTCCTCATCTCCCACTGGTAACCTCTCAAACGAACCACAAACACTTGGGCTCTGAACTTGTTTAGGCTACTAAATCTTCCAGCGTACTCAGCCTCTCCTGCTCAATCTGGCCAAATTCATCACCGAAATTGTGAACGTCCAGCTACTGTTCCTACACTAAAGGTGCCAGCCCTGAAAGCACTTGCTGGTCCTCATCTCCCACTGGTAACCTCTCAAACGAACCACAAACACATGGGCTCTGAACTTGTTTAGACACTCAAAGGTCCAGTCGTATCATCGCTTCCTTTCGCTAATTCACGCCAGAGCTCAACACCGAAATTGCGAACGTCCAGCGATTGCTCCTACACTAAAGGTGCCAGCCCTGAAAGCTCTTGCTGGTCCTCATCTCCCACTGGTAACCTCTCAAACGAACCACAAACACTTGGGCTCTGAACTTGTTTAGCCTACTAAAACTTCCAACGTACACAGCCTCTCCTGCTCAATCTGGCCAGAGCTCAACACCGAAATTGCGAATGTCCAGCGATTGCTCTTACACTAAAGGTGCCAGCCCTGAAAGCTCTTGATGGTCCTCATCTCCCACTGGTAACCTCTCAAACGAACCACAAACACTTGGGCTCTGAACTTGTTTAGCCTACTAAAACTTCCAACGTACACAGCCTCTCCTGCTCAATCTGGCCAGAGCTCAACACCGAAATTGCGAACGTCCAGCGATTGCTCCTACGCTAAAGGTGCGAGCCCTGAAAGCTGTTGCTGGTCCTCATCTCCCACTGGTAACCTCTCAAACGAACCACAAACACTTGGGCTCTGAACTTGTTTAGCCTACTAAAACTTCCAACGTACACAGCCTCTCCTGCTCAATCTGGCCAGAGCTCAACACCGAAATTGCGAATGTCCAGCGATTGCTCTTACACTAAAGGTGCCAGCCCTGAGTGCTGTTGCTGGTCCTCATCTCCCACTGGTAACGTCTAAAACGAACCACAAACACTTGGGCTCTGAACTTGTTTAGACACTCAAAGGTCCAGACGTGTCATCGCTTCCTTTCGCTAATTCACGTCAGAGCTCAACACCGAGATTGCGAACGTCCAGCGATTGCTCCTACACTAAAGGTGCCAGCCCTGAATGCTATTGCTGGTCCTTATCTCCTACTGGTTACCTCTAAAACGAACCACAAACACTTGGGCTCTGAACTTGTTTAGGCTTCTAAAACTTCCAACGTACACTGCCTCTCCTGCTCAATCTGGCCAGAGCTCAACACCGAAATTGTGAACGTCCAGCGATTGCTCCTACACTAAAGGTGCCAGCCCTGAAAGCTCTTGCTGATCCTCATCTCCCACTGGTAACCTCTAAAACGAACCACAAACACTTGGGCTCTGAACTTGTTTAGGCTACTAAAACTTCCAACGTACACAGCCTCTCCTGCTCAATCTGGCCAGAGCTCAACTCCGAAATTGCGAACGTCCAGCGATTGCTCCTACACTAAAGGTGCCAGCCCTGAAAGCTCTTGCTGGTCATCATCTCCCAGTGGTAACCTCTCAAACGAACACAAACACTTGGGCTCTGAACTTGTTTAGAGACTCAAAGGTCCAGACGTATCATCGCTTCCTTTCGCTTATTCACGTCAGAGCACAACACCGAATTTGCGAACGTCCAGCGATTGCTCCTACACTAAAGGTGCCAGCCCTGAGTGCTGTTGCTGGTCCTCATCTCCCACTGGTAACCTCTCAAACGAACCACAAACACTTGGGCTCTGAACTTGTTTAGGCTACCTAAACTTCCAACGTACACAGCCTCTCCTGCTCAATCTGGAGAAAATTCAACACCGAAATTGCGAACGTCCAGTGATTGTTCCTACACTAAAGGTGCCAGCCCTGAAAGCTCTTGCTGGTCCACATCTCCCACTGGTAACCTCTCAAACGAACCACAAACACTTGGCCTCTGAACTTGTTTAGACACTCAAAGGTCCAGACGTATCATCCCTTCCTTTCGCCTATTCACGTCAGAGCTCAACACCGAAATTGCGAACGTCCAGCGATTGCTCCTACACTAAAGGTGCCAGCCCTGAAAGCTCTTGATGGTCCTCATCTCCCACTGGGAACCTCTAAAAAGAACCACAAACACTTGGGCTCTGAACTTGTCTAGACGCTCAAAGGTCCAGACGTATCATCGCTTCCTTTCGCTAATTCACGTCAGAGCTCAACACCGAAATTGCGAACGTCCAGCGATTGCTCCTACACTAAAGGTGCCAGCCCTGAAAGCTCTTGCTGGTCCTCATCTCCCACTGGTAACCTCTAAAACGAACCACAAACACTTGGGCTCTGAACTTGTTTAGGCTACTAAAACTTCCAACGTACACAGCCTCTCCTGCTCAATCTGGCCAGAGCTCAACTCCGAAATTGCGAACGTCCAGTGATTGTTCCTACACTAAAGGTGCCAGCCCTGAAAGCTCTTGCTGGTCCACATCTCCCACTGGTAACCTCTCAAACGAACCACAAACACTTGGCCTCTGAACTTGTTTAGACACTCAAAGGTCCAGACGTATCATCCCTTCCTTTCGCCTATTCACGTCAGAGCTCAACACCGAAATTGCGAACGTCCAGCGATTGCTCCTACACTAAAGGTGCCAGCCCTGAAAGCTCTTGATGGTCCTCATCTCCCACTGGGAACCTCTAAAAAGAACCACAAACACTTGGGCTCTGAACTTGTCTAGACGCTCAAAGGTCCAGACGTATCATCGCTTCCTTTCGCTAATTCACGTCAGAGCTCAACACCGAAATTGCGAACGTCCAGCGATTGCTCCTACACTAAAGGTGCCAGCCCTGAAAGCTCTTGCTGGTCCTCATCTCCCACTGGTAACCTCTAAAACGAACCACAAACACTTGGGCTCTGAACTTGTTTAGGCTACTAAAACTTCCAACGTACACAGCCTCTCCTGCTCAATCTGGCCAGAGCTCAACTCCGAAATTGCGAACGTCCAGCGATTGCTCCTACACTAAAGGTGCCAGCCCTGAAAGCTCTTGCTGGTCATCATCTCCCACTGGTAACCTCTCAAACGAACACAAACACTTGGGCTCTGAACTTGTTTAGACACTCAAAGGTCCAGACGTATCATCGCTTCCTTTCGCTTATTCACGTCAGAGCACAACACCGAATTTGCGAACGTCCAGCGATTGCTCCTACACTAAAGGTGCCAGCCCTGAGTGCTGTTGCTGGTCCTCATCTCCCACTGGTAACCTCTCAAACGAACCACAAACACTTGGGCTCTGAACTTGTTTAGGCTACCTAAACTTCCAACGTACACAGCCTCTCCTGCTCAATCTGGAGAAAATTCAACACCGAAATTGCGAACGTCCAGTGATTGTTCCTACACTAAAGGTGCCAGCCCTGAAAGCTCTTGCTGGTCCACATCTCCCACTGGTAACCTCTCAAACGAACCACAAACACTTGGCCTCTGAACTTGTTTAGACACTCAAAGGTCCAGACGTATCATCCCTTCCTTTCGCCTATTCACGTCAGAGCTCAACACCGAAATTGCGAACGTCCAGCGATTGCTCCTACACTAAAGGTGCCAGCCCTGAAAGCTCTTGATGGTCCTCATCTCCCACTGGTAACCTCTAAAAAGAACCACAAACACTTGGGCTCTGAACTTGTCTAGACACTCAAAGGTCCAGACGTATCATCGCTTCCTTTCGCCTATTCACGTCAGAGCTCAACACCGAAATTGCGAACTTCCAGCGATTGCTCCTACACTAAAGGTGCCAGCCCTGAAATCTGTTGCTGGTCCTCATCTCCCACTGGTAACCTCTAAAACGAACCACAAACACTTGGGCTCTGAACTTGTTTAGCCTACTAAAACTTCCAACGTACACAGCCTCTCCTGCTCAATCTGGAGAAAATTCAACACCGAAATTGCGAACGTCCAGTGATTGTTCCTACACTAAAGGTGCCAGCCCTGAAAGCTCTTGCTGGTCCACATCTCCCACTGGTAACCTCTCAAACGAACCACAAACACTTGGCCTCTGAACTTGTTTAGACACTCAAAGGTCCAGACGTATCATCGCTTCCTTTCGCTAATTCACGTCAGAGCTCAACACCGAAATTGCGAACGTCCAGCGATTGCTCCTACACTAAAGGTGCCAGCCCTGAAAGCTCTTGCTGGTCCTCATCTCCCACTGGTAACCTCTAAAAAGAACCACAAACACTTGGGCTCTGAACTTGTCTAGACGCTCAAAGGTCCAGACGTATCATCGCTTCCTTTCGCTAATTCACGTCAGAGCTCAACACCGAAATTGCGAACGTCCAGCGATTGCTCCTACACTAAAGGTGCCAGCCCTGAAAGCTCTTGCTGGTCCTCATCTCCCACTGGTAACCTCTAAAACGAACCACAAACACTTGGGCTCTGAACTTGTTTAGGCTACTAAAACTTCCAACGTACACAGCCTCTCCTGCTCAATCTGGCCAGAGCTCAACACCGAAATTGCGAACGTCCAGCGGTTGCTCCTACACTAAAGGTGCCAGCCCTGAATGCTGTTGCTGGTCCTCATCTCCCACTGGGAACCGCTAAAACGAACCACAAACACTTGGGCTCTGAACTTGTTTAGACACTCAAAGGTCCAGACGTATCATCGCTTCCTTTCGCTAATTCACGTCAGAGCTCAACACCGAAATTGCGAACGTCCAGCGATTGCTCCTACACTAAAGGTGCCAGCCCTGAAAGCTCTTGCTGGTCCTCATCTCCCACTGGTAACCTCTCAAACGAACCACAAACACTTGGGCTCTGAACTTGTTTAGCCTACTAAAACTTCCAACGTACACAGCCTCTCCTGCTCAATCTGGCCAGAGCTCAACACCGAAATTGAGAACGTCCAGCGATTGCTCCTACACTAAAGGTGCCAGCCCTGAAAGCTCTTGCTGGTCCTCATCTCCCACTGGTAACCTCTCAAACGAACCACAAACACTTGGGCTCTGAACTTGTTTAGGCTACTAAATCTTCCAGCGTACTCAGCCTCTCCTGCTCAATCTGGCCAAATTCATCACCGAAATTGTGAACGTCCAGCTACTGTTCCTACACTAAAGGTGCCAGCCCTGAAAGCACTTGCTGGTCCTCATCTCCCACTGGTAACCTCTCAAACGAACCACAAACACATGGGCTCTTAACTTGTTTAGACACTCAAAGGTCCAGTCGTATCATCGCTTCCTTTCGCTAATTCACGCCAGAGCTCAACACCGAAATTGCGAACGTCCAGCGATTGCTCCTACACTAAAGGTGCGAGCCCTGAAAGCTCTTGCTGGTCCTCATCTCCCACTAGTAACCTCTCAAACGAACCACAAACACTTGGGCTCTGAACTTGTTTAGCCTACTAAAACTTCCAACGTACACAGCCTCTCCTGCTCAATCTGGCCAGAGCTCAACACCGAAATTGTGAACGTCCAGCGATTGCTCCTACACTAAAGGTGCCAGCCCTGAAAGCTCTTGCTGGTCCTCATCTCCCACTGGTAACCTCTCAAACGAACCACAAACACTTGGGCTCTGAACTTGTTTATACATTCAAAGGTCCAGACGTGTCATCGCTTCCTTTCGCTAATTCACGTCAGAGCTCAGCACCGAAATTGCGAACGTCCAGCGATTGCTCCTACACTAAAGGTGCCAGCCCTGAAAGCTCTTGCTGGTCCTCATCTCCCACTGGTAACCTCTAAAACGAACAACAAAGACTTGGGCTCTGAACTTGATTAGGCTACTAAAATTTCCAACGTACACAGCCTCTCCTGCTCAATCTGGCCAAATTCATCACCGAAATTGTGAACGTCCAGCTACTGTTCCTACACTAAAGGTGCCAGCCCTGAAAGCACTTGCTGGTCCTCATCTCCCACTGGTAACCTCTCAAACGAACCACAAACACTTGGGCTCTGAACTTGTTTAGACACTCAAAGGTCCAGACGTATCATCGCTTCCTTTCGCTAATTCACGTCAGAGCTAAACACAAAATTGCGAACGTCCAAACGATTGCTCTTACACTAAAGGTGCCAGCCCTGAAAGCTCTTGCTGGTTATCATCATCCCACTGGTAACCCCCTAAAACGAACCACAAACACTTGGGCTCTGCACTTGTTTAGGCTACTAAAACTTCCAACGTACACAGCCTCTCCTGCTCAATCTGGCCAGAGCTCAACTCCGAAATTGCGAACGTCCAGCGATTGCTCCTACACTAAAGGTGCCAGCCCTGAAAGCTCTTGCTGGTCATCATCTCCCACTGGTAACCTCTCAAACGAACACAAACACTTGGGCTCTGAACTTGTTTAGACACTCAAAGGTCCAGACGTATCATCGCTTCCTTTCGCTTATTCACGTCAGAGCACAACACCGAATTTGCGAACGTCCAGCGATTGCTCCTACACTAAAGGTGCCAGCCCTGAGTGCTGTTGCTGGTCCTCATCTCCCACTGGTAACCTCTCAAACGAACCACAAACACTTGGGCTCTGAACTTGTTTAGGCTACCTAAACTTCCAACGTACACAGCCTCTCCTGCTCAATCTGGAGAAAATTCAACACCGAAATTGCGAACGTCCAGTGATTGTTCCTACACTAAAGGTGCCAGCCCTGAAAGCTCTTGCTGGTCCACATCTCCCACTGGTAACCTCTCAAACGAACCACAAACACTTGGCCTCTGAACTTGTTTAGACACTCAAAGGTCCAGACGTATCATCGCTTCCTTTCGCTAATTCACGTCAGAGCTCAACACCGAAATTGCGAACGTCCAGCGATTGCTCCTACACTAAAGGTGCCAGCCCTGAAAGCTCTTGCTGGTCCTCATCTCCCACTGGTAACCTCTAAAAAGAACCACAAACACTTGGGCTCTGAACTTGTCTAGACGCTCAAAGGTCCAGACGTATCATCGCTTCCTTTCGCTAATTCACGTCAGAGCTCAACACCGAAATTGCGAACTTCCAGCGATTGCTCCTACACTAAAGGTGCCAGCCCTGAAATCTGTTGCTGGTCCTCATCTCCACTGGTAACCTCTAAACGAACCACAAACACTTGGGCTCTGAACTTGTTTAGCCTACTAAAACTTCCAACGTACACAGCCTCTCCTGCTCAATCTGGAGAAAATTCAACACCGAAATTGCGAACGTCCAGTGATTGTTCCTACACTAAAGGTGCCAGCCCTGAAAGCTCTTGCTGGTCCACATCTCCCACTGGTAACCTCTCAAACGAACCACAAACACTTGGCCTCTGAACTTGTTTAGACACTCAAAGGTCCAGACGTATCATCGCTTCCTTCGCTAATTCACGTCAGAGCTCAACACCGAAATTGCGAACGTCCAGCGATTGCTCCTACACTAAAGGTGCCAGCCCTGAAAGCTCTTGCTGGTCCTCATCTCCCACTGGTAACCTCTAAAAAGAACCACAAACACTTGGGCTCTGAACTTCTCTAGACGCTCAAAGGTCCAGACGTATCATCGCTTCCTTTCGCTAATTCACGTCAGAGCTCAACACCGAAATTGCGAACGTCCAGCGATTGCTCCTACACTAAAGGTGCCAGCCCTGAAAGCTCTTGCTGGTCCTCATCTCCCACTGGTAACCTCTAAAACGAACCACAAACACTTGGGCTCTGAACTTGTTTAGGCTACTAAAACTTCCAACGTACACAGCCTCTCCTGCTCAATCTGGCCAGAGCTCAACACCGAAATTGCGAACGTCCAGCGGTTGCTCCTACACTAAAGGTGCCAGCCCCTGAATGCTGTTGCTGGTCCTCATCTCCCACTGGGAACCGCTAAAACGAACCACAAACACTTGGGCTCTGAACTTGTTTAGACACTCAAAGGTCCAGACGTATCATCGCTTCCTTTCGCTAATTCACGTCAGAGCTCAACACCGAAATTGCGAACGTCCAGCGATTGCTCCTACACTAAAGGTGCCAGCCCTGAAAGCTCTTGCTGGTCCTCATCTCCCACTGGTAACCTCTCAAACGAACCACAAACACTTGGGCTCTGAACTTGTTTAGCCTACTAAAACTTCCAACGTACACAGCCTCTCCTGCTCAATCTGGCCAGAGCTCAACACCGAAATTGAGAACGTCCAGCGATTGCTCCTACACTAAAGGTGCCAGCCCTGAAAGCTCTTGCTGGTCCTCATCTCCCACTGGTAACCTCTCAAAACGAACCACAAACACTTGGGCTCTGAACTTGTTTAGGCTACTAAATCTTCCAGCGTACTCAGCCTCTCCTGCTCAATCTGGCCAAATTCATCACCGAAATTGTGAACGTCCAGCTACTGTTCCTACACTAAAGGTGCCAGCCCTGAAAGCACTTGCTGGTCCTCATCTCCCACTGGTAACCTCTCAAACGAACCACAAACACATGGGCTCTGAACTTGTTTAGACACTCAAAAGGTCCAGTCGTATCATCGCTTCCTTCGCTAATTCACGCCAGAGCTCAACACCGAAATTGCGAACGTCCAGCGATTGCTCCTACACTAAAGGTGCGAGCCCTGAAAGCTCTTGCTGGTCCTCATACTCCCACTAGTAACCTCTCAAACGAACCACAAACACTTGGGCTCTGAACTTGTTTAGCCTACTAAAACTTCCAACGTACACAGCCTCTCCTGCTCAATCTGGCCAGAGCTCAACACCGAAATTGTGAACGTCCAGCGATTGCTCCTACACTAAAGGTGCCAGCCCTGAAAGCTCTTGCTGGTCCTCATCTCCCACTGGTAACCTCTCAAACGAACCACAAACACTTGGGCTCTGAACTTGTTTATACATTCAAAGGTCCAGACGTGTCATCGCTTCCTTTCGCTAATTCACGTCAGAGCTCAGCACCGAAATTGCGAACGTCCAGCGATTGCTCCTACACTAAAGGTGCCAGCCCTGAAAGCTCTTGCTGGTCCTCATCTCCCACTGGTAACCTCTAAAACGAACAACAAAGACTTGGGCTCTGAACTTGATTAGGCTACTAAAATTTCCAACGTACACAGCCTCTCCTGCTCAATCTGGCCAAATTCATCACCGAAATTGTGAACGTCCAGCTACTGTTCCTACACTAAAGGTGCCAGCCCTGAAAGCACTTGCTGGTCCTCATCTCCCACTGGTAACCTCTCAAACGAACCACAAACACTTGGGCTCTGAACTTGTTTAGACACTCAAAGGTCCAGACGTATCATCGCTTCCTTTCGCTAATTCACGTCAGAGCTAAACACCAAAATTGCGAACGTCCAACGATTGCTCTTACACTAAAGGTGCCAGCCCTGAAAGCTCTTGCTGGTTATCATCTCCCACTGGTAACCCCTAAAACGAACCACAAACACTTGGGCTCTGCACTTGTTTAGGCTACTAAAACTTCCAACGTACACAGCCTCTCCTGCTCAATCTGGCCAGAGCTCAACACCGAAATTGCGAACGTCCAGCGATTGCTCCTACACTAAAGGTGCCAGCCCTGAATTCTGTTGCTGGTCCTCATCACCCACTGGGAACCTCTCAAACGAACACAAACACTTGGCCTCTGAACTTGTTTAGACACTCAAAGGTCCAGACGTATCACAGCTTCCTTTCGCTAATTCACGTCAGAGCTCAACACCGAATCAGCGAACGTCCAGCGATTGCTCCTACACTAAAGGTGCCAGCCCTGAAAGCTCTTGCTGGTCCTCATCTCCCACTGGTAACCTCTCAAACGAACCACAAACACTTGGCCTCTGAACTTGTTTAGACACTCAAAGGTCCAGACGTATCATCTCTTCCTTTCGCTAATTCACGTCAGAGCTCAACACTGAAATTGCGAACGTCCAGCGATTGCTCCTACACTAAAGGTGCCAGCCCTGAAAGCTCTTGCTGGTCCCTCATCTCCCACTGGTAACCTCTAAAACGAACCACAAACACTTGGGCTCTGAACTTGTTTAGCCTACTAAAACTTCCAACGTACACAGCCTCTCCTGCCTCAATCTGGCCAGAGCTCAACACCGAAATAGCAAACGTCCAGCGATTGCTCCTACACTAATGGTGCCATACCTGAATGCTGTTGCTGGTCCTCATCTCCCCCTGGTAACCTCTAAAACGAACCACAAACATGTGGGCTCTGAACTTGTTTAGGCTACTAAAACTTCCAACGTACACAGCCTCTCCTGCTCAATCTGGCCAGAGCTCAACACCGAAATTGCGAACGTCCAGCGATTGCTCCTACACTAAAGTTGCCAGCCCTGAAAGCTCTTGCTGGTCCTCATCTCCCACTGGTAACCTCTAAAACGAACCACAAACACTTGGCCTCTGAACTTGTTTAGACACTCAAAGGCCCAGACGTATCATCGCTTTCTTTCGCTAATTCACGTCAGAGCTCAACACCGAAATTGCGAACGTCCAGCGATTGCTCCTACACTAAAGGTGCCAGCCCTGAAAGCTGTTGCTGGTCCTCATCTCCCACTGGTAACCTCTAAAACGAACCACAAACACTTGGGCTCTGAACTTGTTTAGCCTACTAAAACTTCCAACGTACACAGCCTCTCCTGCTCAATCTGGCCAGAGCTCAACACCGAAATTGCGAACGTCCAGCGATTGCTCCTACACTAAAGGTGCCAGCCCTGAGTGCTGTTGCTGGTCCTCATCTCCCACTGGTAACCTCTCAAACGAACCACAAACACTTGGGCTCTGAACTTGTTTAGACACTCAAAGGTCCAGACGTATCATCGCTTCCTTTCGCTAATTCACGTCAGAGCTCAGCACCGAAATTGCGAACGTCCAGCGATGTCTCCTATACTAAGGATGCCAGCCCTGAATGCTGTTGCTGGTCCTCATCTCCCACTGGTAACGTCTAAAACGAACCACAAACACTTGGGCTCTGAACTTGTTTAGACACTCAAAGGTCCAGACGTATCATCGCTTCCTTTCGCTAATTCACGTCAGAGCTCAACACCCGAGATTGCGAACGTCCAGCGATTGCTCCTACACTAAAGGTGCCAGCCCTGAATGCTGTTGCTGGTCCTTATCTCCTACTGGTTACCTCTAAAACGAACCACAAACACTTGGGCTCTGAACTTGTTTAGCCTACTAAAACTTCCAACGTACACAGCCTCTCCTGCTCAATCTGGCCAGAGCTCAACACCGAAATTGTGAACGTCCAGCGATTGCTCCTACACTAAAGGTGCCAGCCCTGAAAGCTCTTGCTGATCCTCATCTCCCACTGGTAACCTCTAAAACGAACCACAAACACTTGGGCTCTGAACTTGTTTAGACACTCAAAGGTCCAGACGTATCATCGCTTCCTTTCGCCTATTCACGTCAGAGCTCAACACCGAAATTGCGAACGTCCAGCGATTGCTCCTACACTAAAGGTGCCAGCCCTGAAAGCTCTTGCTGGTCCTCATCTCCCACTGGTAACCTCTAAAACGAACCACAAACACTTGGGCTCTGAACTTGTTTAGGCTACTAAAACTTCCAACGTACACAGCCTCTCCTGCTCAATCTGGACAGAGCTCAACACCGAAATTGCGAACGTCCAGCGATTGCTCCTACACTAAAGGTGCCAGCCCTGAGTGAGCTGTTGCTGGTCCTCATCTCCCACTGGGAACCTCTCAAACGAACCACAAACACTTGGGCTCTGAACTTGTTTAGACACTCAAAGGTCCAGACGTATCATCGCTTCCTTTCGCTAATTCACGTCAGAGCTCAGCACCGAAATTGCGAACGTCCAGCGATGTCTCCTATACTAAGGATGCCAGCCCTGGTAGCTGTTGCTGGTCCTCATCTCCCACTGATAACGTCTAAAACGAACCACAAACACTTGGGCTCTGAACTTGTTTAGACACTCAAAGGTCCAGACGTATCATCGCTTCCTTTCGCTAATTCACGTCAGAGCTCAACACCCGAGATTGCGAACGTCCAGCGATTGCTCCTACACTAAAGGTGCCAGCCCTGAATGCAGTTGCTGGTCCTTATCTCCTACTGGTTACCTCTAAAACGAACCACAAACACTTGGGCTCTGAACTTGTTTAGGCTTCTAAAACTTGCAACGTACACAGCCTCTCCTGCTCAATCTGGCCAGAGCTCAACACCGAAATTGTGAACATCCAGCGATTGCTCTCTACACTAAAGGTGCCAGCCCTGAAAGCTCTTGCTGGTCCTCATCTCCCACTGGTAACCTCTCAAACGAACCACAAACACTTGGGCTCTGAACTTGTTTAGGCTACTAAAACTTCCAACGTACACAGCCTCTCCTGCTCAATCTGGCCAGAGCTCAACACCGAAATTGCGAATGTCCAGCGATTGCTCTTACACTAAAGGTGCCAGCCCTGAAAGCTCTTGATGGTCCTCATCTCCCACTGGGAAC
This sequence comes from Gavia stellata, assembly GCF_030936135.1. NCBI lineage: Eukaryota > Metazoa > Chordata > Aves > Gaviiformes > Gaviidae > Gavia > Gavia stellata. Next base: position 45,618,328 of record NC_082601.1, read on the forward strand.
CTCTAAAACGAACCACAAACACTTGGGCTCTGAACTTGTTTAGCCTACTAAAACTTCCAACGTACACAGCCTCTCCTGCTCAATCTGGCCAGAGCTCAACACCGAAATTGCGAATGTCCAGCGATTGCTCTTACACTAAAGGTGCCAGCCCTGAGTGCTGTTGCTGGTCCTCATCTCCCACTGGTAACGTCTAAAACGAACCACAAACACTTGGGCTCTGAACTTGTTTAGACACTCAAAGGTCCAGACGTATCATCGCTTCCTTTCGCTAATTCACGGTCAGAGCTCAACACCGAGATTGCGAACGTCCAGCGATTGCTCCTACACTAAAGGTGCCAGCCCTGAATGCTGTTGCTGGTCCTCATCTCCCACTGGTAACCTCTAAAACGAACCACAAACACTTGGGCTCTGAACTTGTTTAGCCTACTAAAACTTCCAACGTACACAGCCTCTCCTGCTCAATCTGGCCAGAGCTCAACTCCGAAATTGCGAACGTCCAGCGATTGCTCCTACACTAAAGGTGCCAGCCCTGAAAGCTCTTGCTGGTCATCATCTCCCAGTGGTAACCTCTCAAACGAACACAAACACTTGGGCTCTGAACTTGTTTAGACACTCAAAGGTCCAGACGTATCATCGCTTCCTTTCGCTTATTCACGTCAGAGCACAACACCGAATTTGCGAACGTCCAGCGATTGCTCCTACACTAAAGGTGCCAGCCCCTGAGTGCTGTTGCTGGTCCTCATCTCCCACTGGTAACCTCTCAAACGAACCACAAACACTTGGGCTCTGAACTTGTTTAGGCTACCTAAAACTTCCAACGTACACAGCCTCTCCTGCTCAATCTGGCCCAGAGCTCAACTCCGAAATTGCGAATGTCCAGCGATTGCTCTTACACTAAAGGTGCCAGCCCTGAAAGCTCTTGATGGTCCTCATCTCCCACTGGTAACCTCTCAAACGAACCACAAACACTTGGGCTCTGAACTTGTTTAGACACTCAAAGGTCCAGACGTATCATCGCTTCCTTTCGCCTATTCACGTCAGAGTACAACACCGAAATTGTGAACGTCCAGCTACTGTTCCTACACTAAAGGTGCCAGCCCTGAATGCTGTTGCTTGTCCTCATCTCCCACTGGTAACCTCTCAAATGAACCACAAACACTTGGGCTCTGAACTTGTTTAGACACTCAAAGGTCCAGACGTATCATCCCCTTCCTTTCTCTAATTCACGTCAGAGCTCAACACCGAAATTGCGAACGTCCAGGGATTGCTCCTACACTAAAGGTGCCAGCCCTGAAAGCTCTTGATGGTCCTCATCTCCCACTGGTAACCTCTAAAAAGAACCACAAACACTGGGCTCTGAACTTGTCTAGACACTCAAAGGTCCAGACGTATCATCGCTTCCTTTCGCTAATTCACGTCAGAGCTCAACACCGAAATTGCGAACTTCCAGCGATTGCTCCTACACTAAAGGTGCCAGCCCTGAAAGCTCTTGCTGGTCCTCATCTCCCACTGGTAACCTCTCAAACGAACCACAAACACTTGGGCTCTGAACTTGTTTAGACACTCAAAGGTCCAGACGTATCATCGCTTCCTTTCGCTAATTCACGTCAGAGCTCAAGCCCGAAATTGCGAACGTCCAGCGATTGCTCCTACACTAAAGGTGCCAGCCCTGAATGCTGTTGCTGGTCCTCATCTCCCACTGGTAACCTCTCAAACGAACCACAAACACTTGGGCTCTGAACTTGTTTAGGCTTCTAAAACTTCCAACGTACACAGCCCTCTCCTGCTCAATCTGGCCAGAGCTCAACACCGAAATTGCGAACGTCCAGCGATTGGTCCTACGCTAAAGGTGCGAGCCCTGAAAGCTCTTGCTGGTCCTCATCTCCCACTGGTAACCTCTAAAACGAACCACAAACACTTGGGCTCTGAAACTTGTTTAGCCTACTAAAACTTCCAATGTACACAGCCTCTCCTGCTCAATCTGGAGAAACTTCAACACCGAAATTGCGAACGTCCAGTGATTGTTCCTACACTAAAGGTGCCAGCCCTGAAAGCTCTTGCTGGTCCACATCTCCCACTGGTAACCTCTCAAACGAACCACAAACACTTGGCCTCTGAACTTGTTTAGACACTCAAAGGTCCAGACGTATCATCCCTTCCTTTCGCCTATTCACGTCAGAGCTCAACACCGAAATTGCGAACGTCCAGCGATTGCTCCTACACTAAAGGTGCCAGCCCTGAAAGCTCTTGATGGTCCTCATCTCCACTGGTAACCTCTAAAAAGAACCACAAACACTTGGGCTCTGACTTGTCTAGACACTCAAAGGTCCAGACGTATCATCGCTTCCTTTCGCCTATTCACGTCAGAGCTCAACACCGAAATTGCGAACTTCCAGCGATTGCTCCTACACTAAAGGTGCCAGCCCTGAAAGCTCTTGCTGGTCATCATCTCCCACTGGTAACCTCTAAAACGAACCACAAACACTTGGGCTCTGAACTTGTTTAGACACTCAAAGGTCCAGACGTATCATCGCTTCCTTTCGGTAATTCACGTCAGATCTCAACACCGAAATTGGGAACGTCCAGCGATTGCTCCTACACTAAAGGTGCCAGCCCTGAAAGCTCTTGATGGTCCTCATCTCCCACTGGTAACCTCTAAAACGAACCACAAACACTTGGGCTCTGAACTTGTTTAGACACTCAAAGGTCCAGTCGTATCATCGCTTCCTTTCGCTAATTCACGTCAGAGCTCAACACCGAAATTGCGAACGTCCAGCGATTGCTCCTACACTAAAGGTGCCAGCCCTGAAAGCTCTTGCTGGTCCTCATCTCCCACTAGTAACCTCTCAAACGAACCACAAACACTTGGGCTCTGAACTTGTTTAGCCTACTAAAACTTCCAACGTACACAGCCTCTCCTGCTCAATCTGGCCAGAGCTCAACACCGAAATTGCGAACGTCCAGTGATTGCTCCTACACTAAAGGTGCCAGCCCTGAAATCTGTTGCTGGGTCCTCATCTCCCACTGGTAACCTCTCAAACGAACCACAAACACTTGGGCTCTGAACTTGTTTATACATTCAAAGGTCCAGACGTGTCATCGCTTCCTTTCGCTAATTGACATCAGAGCTGAACACCGAAATTACGAAAGTCCAGCGATTGCTCCTACACTAAAGATGCCAGCCCTGAAAGCTGTTGATGGTCCTCATCTCCCACTGGTAACCTCTCAAACGAACCACAAACACTTGGCCTCTGAACTTGTTTAGCCTACTAAAACTTCCAACATACACCGCCTCTCCTGCTCAATCTGGCCAGAGCTCAACACCGAAATTGCGAACATCCAGCGGTTGCTCCTACACTAAAGGTGCCAGCCCTGAAAGCTCTTGCTGGTCCTCATCTCCCACTGGTAACCTCTAAAACGAACCACAAACACTTGGGCTCTGAACTTGTTTAGCCTACTAAAACTTCCAACGTACACTGCCTCTCCTGTTCAACAAGCCAGAGCTCAACATCGAAATTGCGAACGTCCAGCGATTGCTCCTACACTAAAGGTGCCAGCCCTGAAAGCTGTTGCTGGTCCTCATCTCCCACTGGTAACCTCTAAAACGAACCACAAACATTTGGGTCTGAACTTGTTTAGGCTACTAAAACTTCCAACGTACACAGCCTCTCCTGCTCAATCTGGCCAGAGCTCAACACCGAAATTGCGAACGTCCAGCGATTGCTCCTACACTAAAGGTGCCAGCCCTGAAAGCTCTTGATGGTCCTCATCTCCCACTGGTAACCTCTAAAACGAACCACAAAACACTTGGGCTCTGAACTTGTTTAGCCTACTAAAACTTCCAACGTACACAGCCTCTCCTGCTCAATCTGGAGAAAATTCAACACCGAAATTGCGAACGTCCAGTGATTGTTCCTACACTAAAGGTGCCAGCCCTGAAAGCTCTTGCTGGTCCACATCTCCCACTGGTAACCTCTCAAACGAACCACAAACACTTGGCCTCTGAACTTGTTTAGACACTCAAAGGTCCAGACGTATCATCCCTTCCTTTCGCTAATTCACGTCAGAGCTCAACACCGAAATTGCGAACGTCCAGCGGTTGCTCCTACACTAAAGGTGCCAGCCCTGAAAGCTCTTGATGGTCCTCATCTCCCACTGGTAACCTCTAAAAGAACCACAAACACTTGGGCTCTGAACTTGTCTAGACACTCAAAGGTCCAGACGTATCATCGCTTCCTTTCGCTAATTCACGTCAGAGCTCAACACCGAAATTGCGAACGTCCAGCGATTGCTCCTACACTAAAGGTGCCAGCCCTGAAAGCTCTTGCTGGTCCTCATCTCCCACTGGTAACCTCTAAAACGAACCACAAACACTTGGGCTCTGAACTTGTTTAGCCTACTAAAACTTCCAACGTATACAGCCTCTCCTGCTCAATCTGGAGAAAATTCAACACCGAAATTGCGAACGTCCAGCGATTGCTCCTACACTAAAGGTGCCAGCCCTGAAAGCTCTTGCTGGTCCTCATCTCCCACTGGTATCCTCTAAAAAGAACCACAAACACTTGGGCTCTGAACTTGTTTAGACACTCAAAGGTCCAGACGTATCATCGCTTCCTTTCGCTAATTCACGTCAGAGCTCAACACCGAAATTGCGAACGTCCAGCGATTGCTCCTACACTAAAGGTGCCAGCCCTGAAAGCTCTTGCTGGTCCTCATCTCCCACTGGTAACCTCTAAAACGAACCACAAACACTTGGGCTCCTGAACTTGTTA